>NC_141064.1:3545950-3798450 GCF_041138505.1 Cibotium barometz | reverse complement strand
TTGCAAGACAAGTAAAACAAGCTACTTTCCAAACTTTATCCACCAATCCACCGTCAGATAGAACTATGATTATGTAGCTAGAGCAAAACTTGTAAGAGAAACAACTTAGCAAAGAAATGAAAATGCACCAATCTACCCTCAGTGGGCACTATGATTGTGGAGCAAGACTTGTAAGAGAAACACTTAATAAAGAAATGAAAATGAAAATGGAACAAGACTTGTAAAGAAATAACTTGTGAGAGAAACAACTTAGTAAAGAAATGAAAATGCAAGTCAATTCTTAACACCATATTGGTGGTCCACTATTCTATAGCTCCTTCGCACACAAAAAGCTTAGCAAACGTGTGTGTGTTCTATACTATCATCACTACCACATAAATAAGTGGATCAGATATAGAACTAACCACATAATCATAATCAATCAATTCCATTACATATCATCAAATATATTATATAAAGTAGTATCAATAATGGAAAATTGATTGGTAATCACCGCCATTGCATATAGTCAAATACATTATACAAAGCAATAGTACCAAATAATGGAAAATTAACTGGTAATTGAAATTCCACGTTTTCAACATCATAAAATTGATCGGTAAAAAGAACCACCAATCGCTAAAACTATGGTACTTTACATGAAGCCATCTATGGTCATAGTTAAGACATGGTGACATGTATTGTTTGTTGATGCCAAGTAATGAAGCTATATCTACCACCACACAATCCATGAGCCTAGAGGGAAGGTCAATGAAGTTGTTTAGTGGGAAGGTATGTGTAAACCCATTATCACGTCATGTCTTTATGGACTAGTAACAATGATGGTTAACATAACCACATATCAAGACATCAAGAAAAATATGAGTGTAGGCTTAAAAAACTCTCAATCCTAGTGAATTTATTATGATTAAGCAAAACTAAAACGAATAAGATCACCATAACAAAATTTGAGTAAGTATTAAAGGCACATCGTGTTAAGTCCACTATATAGAGTACTACCATACATAAAATTGATAATGTAATCAAGGGAAATCATGTTAGGCCCACTATATAGAGTACTATCATAGGTAAAATGACTCATGTAATCAAACCTTGAAACTATGAGAATATAGCTTAAGAAAATAGCACTTGAGTGAGTGAGTACCAAAGACAAATTATGTTAGGTCCACTATATAGAGTACTACTATAATGTAATCAAATAGGAAACTATGAACATATAGCTTGAGAAAAAAACACTTGAGTGAGTGCCAAAGGAAAATCATGTGAGGTCCACTACACAGAGTGCTATTATAGGTAAAATTAATAATATTATTAAACCATGAACCTATGAAACATGAGAGGGAATTATTAGCACTAGAGAGCACCTACTTGGGCTACCATCCAAAAATGATTAAGTTAATCACTTTACTAAGATCAAAGAGCTAGAAGCTCTGATACCAATTGAAATGAAGAATTACTAATGCAGAACTTGAAAGCTAAGATATAGGAAATCACCATGAAAGCTTGCATGTAGTTAAGATGGTAATCACATACAAGACCATGATGCCTAAGTGATTTAGCCTCTCACAAGCCCAATGTATGCAAGCCAAAGGCTCCAAGATTGACCAAAAGATAAAATGTCCAAAGATATCAAAAGGTCAAAAGATGTCCTAAGCCCATGCCCCATGTGCATATGCACCCTAAACAACTTCATTACAAAACCATAGTCCCTAAACCTAGCTAATAAAGTTGTTGCTTCATCACAAGTTTAGACTTTTAGGGTCTAGTCCTAAGCTATCTTAAATAATTTTTTTAAATCCTCTTACTAGCCTTATGATCAAGAACCTCCCGTAGTAGGTGATGTAGCTGGGGAAGCATCTTGTGGGGGTTTGAATCCAGGATAAGCAAACACTTTCACCACTTGGGCTATCACTTTATTGGCATGATGAATCTAGTTTTAAGAGATCATTAAAAACAAAATGCCTATTGATATTAAAATTTAGGATTTTTAAACATTTTCTTGTGCCTTGTGGAAGGTGAAAAGGCACCTTATGTAAAAACACAAAAATAACTAAAAAACAAGACCTTTTATCTTTTATATGTGATGCTTTCTAAGTGGTGAATGCATGTAATCACACTAATGAAACCTTTTCTTAAAATGCACCATTTAACATGCTTAAATGCAAATACGTATATATTTTTTTCCTTGAAAACCCAAAAAAGGAATTAAATAAAAATCTAAAAAATATAATAACACACACAATCACATGAAGGGACTCTAGAAACCATTTGCCTTTCAAGGTGTGACCATCTAATTAACATCGAGAAATATTTGGGTATGCCCAACAGTGAGGAATATATAAAAACAAGGAACTAAGCCCTAAGTCTATCCTTGATGATGGCACCAATGATGTTTGGTTGGTTACAATCTTACCTTGCCAATATATGTATTAAGGGGACTTGTTGAGAAGAGCCAAAAAATGCAACTTCTGCATGTGGGTGCACTAGTATCTCTATTAATCACAGCATGAAGTACCATTTGAAAACCCAAAGTCTAAAGTGAACAAAAACTTAAAGACACATAAAAAATACACACAATCACACAAAAACCCTATGTCTTTCAAGGTGTGACCCTTAAACCAACACTAAGCAAGATTTAGGTATGTTTAATAGTGAGGAAAAGACAAAAACAAGGAACCAAGCAGTATAACTATCCTCGATTAATGATGTTTAGTCAAATCTTGCTCTCACTTGCCAATAAATGTATGGTGAGACTTGTTATGAACAGCCACAAATGCATCTTCCACATGTGGATGTGCCAGCTCTAATGCCGATATCATCTTTATGTTGTCATATCACAAAGTACCTTAAGATTGAGGTGGATGGAGAGAGCTTATCTCGCCTTTAAATGGAGTCAAGATAAGGTCATCTATCCTATAGAATCCGTCACTCAAGAGGGTAAGAAAGCTCCTAAGCTCTACACTCATCTATTCACAAGCTACCGTCTTAAACATGTAAGCATTGAACTAACCAAAGCAAGAGAGTACGACTGAAAGAAGGATAGAGCTACCGTCTTAAACATGTAAGCATTGAACTAAACAAAGTAAGAGAGTACGAGTGAAAGAAGGACAGAGATACCATCTTAAACATGTAAGCATTGAACTAAACAAAGCAAGAGAGTACGAGAGAAAGAAGGACAAAGCTCATAATATTTAGTTCAGAATATCAAAATACAAGAATATCCCAACTGACCTTACCCATCATAAATCTGTATAAGGTAGTATGCAACCAAATAAGAAAATAATAGAAAGAAGCCATGCCATGTTGCATGGCTTCTCTTACTTAGTAGTACAAACCACACATAAACTCCCCAATGAAACTACACAAGCCTACAACTAGTTCATCCAATGGCCACATGTCTTTCAATTCAATGTAATGTGTCATAATTCAAGTGCAATGAAAACCTCATGAGTAATCAGTATACTCTTGTTTTATAAATCTCTTTTCCATCAAAGTCTTGTTGAAAAGTTTTCTTTTTTGGCCATTGAAATCTAGTGTCAACATTATTATCTCAAGAAGGCATGCTAATGTAGTTCATACCTATAACTCTAATGTTATAATCCATAGCACAATTTCCACTTAGCTCTTGAATGATTGACAAATGATTTGACAAGTGTCAAGAATCCATATCTTATTTTACAAGTCCCAAGAGTATGCTATTTCTAATACTAGAGAAGAATCAAAGAGGGTGTGGAGTGCCTTGATCAACTATAGCATTTGTAAAAGTTTGCATTTGATGTGTGCAAGTACACTTAAAAACATTGAATGGTTGGTATTGAATTGTTTAGATACATTTCATGGAGTCTAGAAAACATTGAGAAAAGGTGTTTCATGACGAAAATATTACATGTAGCTTATAAACTTGAAAAACCATGCAAATATGGGTGCCCAATTCTCGTTCGCAATTATTTTAAGTTGGGGTTGACACCAATAAACTGGTGGAGCTTTAGCACCACATTTAACAAACAAAAAAGTTCAAAGGAGCATCGTTGTGTCACACCTAATTTGTTTGAAGTAAGTCTAATCAATATGTGTTATCACTTAGCGCCTCTTAATATCTAATGACACGCATAAGGGGATAGCTTTTCTATCTTAAATACCTAAAATATGTACTTTGTTATAATTGACATAATACTCATGTTACAATCAAGTATAATACCATTCAAATAAAGACATGGGTTTATGAGAACTAATACATTGCCTACTCTCTGCATAAAACATAGGACTTCCATCACCATCACCATCACCATCACCATCACCATCACCATCACCACAGAGAGAGAGAGAGAGAGAGAGAGAGAGAGAGAGAGAGAGAGAGAGAGAGAGAGAGTGGACCCTTTATGTTCTTTACCTTAAACCACTATGTCACACGTGACTCTATGGAGATCCACACATGAGGAATGGGACTTTTAACTACAAGGAATGCATTGCACAAAGATCTATATCACAAAGTTTATCTCAATAACTTTCTCTATTTGGGGGGTAAAAAGAGAACCATATTTCTTGATTTTGAACAATCTAATCTTTATTTTCTATCTATAATGAAAACCACTCATTTTGGAAAAAACTTCATCCATCCCATCGTGTCTGTTCTTCATACCAATGCTATGTCTCCCTCTCACATCGACCCACCAATCCCTCTCTTCCATACTTGCAGTAAAAACAGCGAGGGCAAAGTGCATGCAATACTTCCTTGAATGTGCTTGTCTTAGAGCTCTTGTTTTGGTAGAAAGGCTCGATAAATTTATTTTTGTGTATGAGGGGAGGTAATAAGGCACGGGCAATATAGAGGGGGGCCCAAGAATCATGGAGAGGATTTGCGAGTTTGGGGGGAAGGGGGTTGGGTGGGGCTAATGTTGCATGTCAAAGAGGGGGTTGGTGGGGCCAAGCTACTAAGGTCTCTCTTTAGTGTATTTAATGTCGGATTTGCACAAAACGAGGCACATGAACATTGAAGGTGCCTCGATGCTATACATGTCTCTATTGATTAGTGGACTTGGCTTTAGATGTGTGCTAAATGTACTCTCATCTTGCCCATTGTGGCTAGTTTTAAGTTTGATCTTTGTATGTATGGACACCTATTTGAATACTCAAAAAAGAGAGGTGAAATTTTACTCACTCAAAAAGTTACGTTAAACCTTCACCTCAAAAAATTGTATGGATCCATGCATTTTGAAGGGTGTCAAAAAAATTAACCCTCCCCTGCCATTGCATTTGGCTCATCTTGTTTAACTTGTAGCTTCGGTGGCCCTCAGGCCAGACCACACAATCGTGACAATCCACGCTAGACGAAACTGGCAAACTAGTTCTTTCAAAATGTTGTCCACTTCACAAGCACAAACGAGCTGAGACAACTTTCTTTTCTTGCATTTAAATATCCAACCAAAGTTGCAACCAATTGGCAATTTAGGCTGGATACACACTACACTACCGAGGCACCCAAATTGAGTGCCCAAGCCATAGGCAGACACTTGGGCGGGTACACACAGCCATCATTTTTGAAATATAAAAAGAAGCTGACAGCTTGAGGGATTTTACATGATTTTTGAAAAATTTAAAAATGCTGAAAGTTAAAAAAGCAGACAGTTAGAAAGACTTGGCCGGGGCAGTCCATGTTGGCTGCCCATAAAAATGATCTTTTGGGCATGAGTTGGCATCCAAATGCATTATTTGGGCATGAGCTTTGTGTGTAAAGGGCCATCACAAAAATTGGTCCTAGGCACTCCATTGTATTTTGTGCCCACATTACCAGAGAGCCAGGTGCACATCTGATTTGATCAAGGCAATAAGAATACAGTCAATGACATTGGTTTGCATAGAAAGAACGCGGCAGGTGGCGTTCTGTGTGTACCCACCCAGCCTCTCTGCCTCAGAGCAGCGTAGAAGCTAGGCTGCTCTCTTCTTTCTAGAGTACCCCATCTATGATTTAGGTCTTGAAATAGAGTAGTAAATGACAGTGACGAAGCTAGAGTGAAATTTGCGTAGAGAGGGAGAGAGAGAGAAAAAAGGTAGCGTTTCCCGATTTCACTGAAGTGTCGTCCTTTTTGGCCCACATACATACATACAGCTGCCAGGACCTGGACTCATGGGTGGGCCCTCCACATTCCCAATTGCTGACACTGCAACTGGTCGACTGTAGGTTACTAGTAGTAGTAGTAGTAGTACGTACTACCTCTCCTCTTGCATACCCCTGTGATGTATTGATTCTCTAACAAGTCCCCCCTGCTGCTTGCTTCACGTTGCGCTCTCTTCCTCTCATTCATGTGTGCCATTTCGTCCTTCTCAACTCTTGACTCTTAGTGTTGGGCTCTAAGGACTTCGCCCTTTTCCTCTTGTCTCTCTTTGCAGAAAAGCATGCGTCCTGTCCGACCACCATTCATGTCCCCGTGCTGGTGTAGCTGAGGAAGGAAGAAACAGCTTGGCGGTTTCAGTGACAAGAGGTGCATATCACACGAAGAAGAAGGAGGGAGGGAGAAAAGAAGGCTTTTGGCTGCTGTAGCAGGAATACAATCGTTGAGATACTCAACAGGACACACGAGCACAGAGGTTTTGTCTGCGGCTGGGGTACCAGAGTGCCGTTTGCTTGAGTGGGCTCTTTATCTTGTAGAAGAGAAGAAGATTATCCGGGTCAAAGCAAAAGGCAGCATTAGCTGCTGCCATTGCAAGTGAAGTGGAGCTTGCTTGGTTACGAAAAGATGAGCTTTACATGCTCTCTTCTTACATTGGTGTTTCAATGCTTCTTCGTCAGTCTCGGTTTTACTGTGGCAACACCATGGGAACAAACTAGCCATCCGCTGGCATGCCATGACCCCAGTAGAGTGTGCTCTGCCTACCTCTACTACATGTTGAGCTCCAACGAGTCCAAGGCAGACGTTGCCTCCCTCTTCAATGTTGGCCTGCATGATTTGACGTCAGACCCACACAGCAGCAAGCTTGATTCACAAGGCCTCTTCATACGAGTCAACTGCTCCTGCTTCTCCTCCATATATCTAGCCAATGCCTCCTACAATGCCACCTCAAACATGCGTTTGGCGTCCATCATCTTAGAGGACTATGCAAACCTTGCTTGGGCTAAGAACACATCAGGAACCATAACTGCTGGAAGCACTGTGCCTATCACTCTCCTTTGTGGTTGCCTAGACAACACCCGGGAATACGGGTACTTGCTCAGCTACCTTGTGCAGAGCCAAGATACTCTCTCAAAGCTTGCTGCTCGGTTCGATTCATCCATTCCATCCATGGTATCCCTCAACAACATCACCAATGAGAACCTGATTTTCAAAGACCAGGTCTACTATGTGCCCATCAACATAGGTGAGCCTCTCTCTCTGAAATTTGCACCATGCAATGTCTCCATGCTGAATTTGTTTGAATGGCGTTCTTTGCAGCACCGCTTACTGCGCCATTTACAACCGCAAGTGTTCCAGACAGTTTACCACCTGCTGTCTTACTTTCAGGTATGCTTGCTGCCACAGGCCTCTACTTTTGTGTTTACAGAGCTGTACTAGAAGAATAGTCCTATTATGTGCCAAGGGTCCTTTAATCTCTTTGTGCAAGTCAGTACTTGAGAGATCCAATTGTATGCCTTATCTAAATGTACTTCTTTTTAATGTTTTCTGGAGTACTTGTATCAGACCCTAGGAGGGCTCAAAAGTGGGAACAGTACCACAGAAGATGGGGCATTGTCTCATGTGGGTGAGAGCATCGCCTACATGAGGCTAAATCAATGTGTCTACATGCCAAAAGCATCCCCATCGGAAAAACACCCATAATACATCTCCATAGAAACAATTGTTGCTTAAAGGGCAATTTTCTCTTCCTTATCTGTCCCAATGCTGCTTTCCACCAAGGCAAGGATTTAGACATCCTCCCTAGATGATTTGCATGCTCATGAATCTTTTGGGGGGGGGGGGGGGGGCGCACAAAAGGAGCTTGTATGCCCCAGCAACTGTGAGCTGATGAAAAGGAAGACGTGTATATGTAGGGAGCTGCCTGTCAAAAAGCGAGTCTTTGAGTTGGCCTGCTTCTTGAAGCGCAGGCAGTGGCTGCAATGGTTGCATCATCTCCATAATGTTAGAAATTGTGCATCTCTGTGTATTTGGACTATGCCCAAGTGTTGGGTATTTATGCCATTTATGCTTTTTATCCCTTTAGTAGGTTGTCAGAGGCTGTCGGCCAGCTCTTCCTTTAGTCGGCCAGCCTCCTTGCATCACTATAAAAGGGGCCTCACATATTCACTTCATGTAATCCAATCCAAGCACAAGTGCAACACTTCCTTGCTGGCTATTGCCAGATCTTGTCCACAAGCTCTTTGTCTCCTTTGTGCTCTCTCTCTCTCTCTCTCTCTCTCTCTCTCTCTCGCTCTCTCTCTCTTTTTTTTCGTGAAATGGTGTTTTATATTATATGTAAAATGTACATCAGCCACATGGCTCACACAGAACCTCTCTCTCTCTCTCTCTCTCTCTCTCTCTCTCTCTCTCTTCTTGTCTATGCTTTGGCCTGTGCATACTCCAACATGGTATCAATCGCTTAGGATATCGGCTGCCATCATCTGCGATTCTGATCCTTCCATCTGCCGCGTTTTCTGGAGATCCAAACAGTGGCTGCGTTTTTCTCTGCTTTTTCTGCGTTTTCTGCTCCCGACGCTCTTCTTCATCAGCGTTTCACTTCCCCGGGCTGCCTTGCTGTTGCTGCTTCGTGCCAAGTGTCATTAACAAGCTCCTTGGTGTTGTTTTTCAGTGTTTGATGGTGGTGAAAGAGATGTTTTCTGTGTTTTTACAGCGTGGACTGCAGTGGAAGGTGTTCTCTTCTCATGTGGTGCAACTTGACAAGTGACCCCGACATCTTTGCTTCTTCCCCGGCTTCCCCTTCCTCCGGTTGGGTGTTTCCTGTGAGTTTTGGTGGACTGTTTTGTTGCTGCCCAGCCTCTTTCTATCTCAGATTTGAGAGGGGGCTGATTGGTCCTAGTCATAGTCACAAGGGACGGGGGACGGTGACGGGGGACGGGGATGGGGACGGGACGGGGGACGGCCATAAGTAGGGAACGGGGACGGGGGAGGGAACGACACTCAAAAAATACTTTTTTTTTAAAATTTTTCTACTCTACACTTATTCTACTTTGGAAGTACATCAAAATGAGCACAAATTTACACTAAAATGGTAAGCTTTCGAGTCATATTAATAGTTAAGTAGATACAAAATGAGTCATGACTCAAGAGTCAGGAGTCAGGAGTCAGGACTAAGCCTTAAGGAGGCAGAATACATGGACGGACTCAAATGAGTCAATGACAAAAAAGTGCTGAAGACTAGAGGCTAGAGGCTAGAGCTAAGTAGTAAGGCCCATGAATCATGATCCAATGATCATCCACGTGAAGTGCTCGCCTCATGGTCATGGGTAGCTTGTGCCAAAGAAGCATCAAGCTCATCCTCAGTCTCATCCTCACTGGCATGCTGCTCCTGCACCTCATCCTCTTGTTGCTCTTCTTGTTGACTCATCTCCCACTCGGTGAAGGAATCTGCCTTCTTGGTCACGCTCTTGCAAAGCATTCGCAAGTTCGCGCTGACGAAGACAAGGTCATTGGCACGCTCTACCCCGAGTCGGTTCCTCTTCCTAGAGGCAATGTGGCTGTGGGTACTCCAAAGTTGCTCCAAGCAAGAGGAGCTGACGGCCTGACTAAGTATGCGGATGGCAAGCTGCTGCAGCTCCGGTCCATCTGAACCAAAGTCCTCCCACCATAGAGTAGCACCAACTTTGGAGCGGTCAACATGTGCATCATGACAGCCATAGGAGCCATGAAATGACCTGTACATCGAAAGCTGGTCCCTGATCTTGCGCCTAACCGATGCATCAGGCACAAGATGATCCAAGATGATCCTCCATCCAGCACTCATCTCCCGGTCGCTCTCCTGCTTGTTGCCTTGGAATTCTGGGTCCACCACATAAGTTGCTGCATGCAATGGAGAGTAGTAGGAATTTCACCTTCCTAGACACAAGGCATGGATCTCCTCGTATCTGTCTTCGTCAGGCACGAAGTCTTTCAACTTCTCTATCATGCGATCCATGGCCTCGTAGACCTTGCCTATGCATGGTTGCATAGCGTCTACAATCCTCAGTAGGTGGACTATGGGTCTCACCATAGCATTTGTGGTCTTCACACGCTCTCACCAAGAGGCGTCATCCGCCCATAGCCTACACTCTTGGCCAGTGTTTGTATGGGACTCTTGCATGGCGACAAACATGTCGCTAAGGAAAAGCCCCCTCAAAGCATTGCTACAATCCTTCAACCGGCCTAACATGAGAAAGTTGTAGGTAAACCGGGTGTCGGAATATTTGAGGAGAGAGAGACAGGACCTCTTGTTGAACTCATGCCGAAGTCTTTGGTGGTTGAGGACAAAGGAGACCATGGTGTTGGCCTCCTCAATGAGCGGGTTGATCCATGGTAATGCCCCGATGTCCTTGAGGAGGTTGTTTAGGCAATGAGCCATTCAAAAGGACACCGTGACATGTCCATACATACCTTGGAGAATAGCTCCCGCCGCCCTATTCGAAGGCTCCCCATCCGCAACAAAGCCCACTACATGCTTGGGGCCAACGATCTCCATGGTGGTAGCCCACTCTGTCGCAAGCACATCCGCGCTCTTCCCAGTGCCGGATGCATCATGAGATGAGATGAAGTACATCTCTCCGCAGGAATATGCAACCATGCCGTGAATACTCCTCTTGCGGGTGTCACTCCATCCATCCACAATGTGGGAGACTCCGTTCCTCTCCCATTGCCGCTTATCCACCTCCTCCTTTAACTTGGGGTTCCAATTTTCCCCAAGTGTAGATTGTCGCCGTGGGCCACGTAATGATTGACAGGCCGTGGAGATGGAGGGTGCCGGCGTTGTGGATGGAGTAACATTCCGACTTGATGGTGAAGGTGATGGTGTGCATGATCCCGATCCACCACATGACTCCATTGTAGAGGCTTGAGTTCCTCTCCCCATCGTCGCGGGATCCACAGCCACTCGTGGTGTTCTTCTTGTTGCTTCGACCGCTTCGTAGACGCTAAGCTTGTCAAGAAGTTCCCGTCTCTTCTCGGGCGTGACATTCGTGCAAAACCTCACCTCATGCCCACTCTCATGTAAGAGGTGGGCTCGCACTTTGTCGGCGCCACCCGTTCGCCGGTACGGGCAAAGCTTGCATACCCATGGCCGAGAACCGCCTCCATGAGCAGATGGGGTATAGTTAACCTCCTCCCACCATGTCCATCCTGTTGTCCTTCTACGAGATGCCCCGGCACGTCAGGAGGATGCCATGGTTGAAGATGGCTTGACTCTTGAGCCTTGAGGGGAGAGAGAGAGAGAGAGAGAGAGAGAGAGAGAGAGAGAGAGGCCTAGAGCCTAGAGGTTTGGAAGTTGGAAGACTCGAGAGGCTTGAGGGAGAGGTGAGAGAGAGAGAGAGAGAGAGAGAGTCTAGATTCTAGAATCTAGATAGTAGGGTGGCGGCCCGCGGGCCTTGTGTGAGAGCCTAGAGGCTTGGAACTTGGAAGTTGGAAGCTAGAAGAAGCTTGAAAGCTTGAGCCTTGAGAGTTGTGTGTGCTTGTAGCCTTGTAGAGGCTTGTTCTTATATAGATAGGCAAGAGAGAGAGAGGAAAGCCTCAAAAGGACAAGAGAGAGAGAGAGGGCCAAGCCTCAAAGGCTCAAGGCTCAAGGGCCAAGGCCCAAGGCCAAGCCAACAGCCATAAAGGGCAAGCACAATGGCCAAAAACGGCGAGCGCAACGGAAAAGAAACAGCCAGCAACGGCTCTCTGCCGTCCCTCACAGAGCCGTCCCACACCGGCGTCCCGGTCCCTGCGGCATCCCCGTCCCCTGTGAGTGACGCGTCGTGGGGGACGTCCGTCCGTCCGTCCGTCCACCCCCGCCGCTGTTCCGTCCCGATTTCCTCGAAACAAAATGCCACCACGAACAGCAAGGAACTTTGCTTGGCTCCGAATTCCCACACAAGTGTGCAATGAACACCAAGAATAAGATGATGAGCTGTTGGACACACCATGCCCATAATCCCCAACAGGGATAACGAACACATCACATCCCAAAAGCCTCGAACAATGAACTTGGAACAGATCCTCTCCATAATCTCTGCTACACCAAAGATGACCATGTCCTGCCAGATTTTTTAATGCTTGGAACTTCGACTCACGCTTTCCATGCACCAGAAAATGGAGCTGCTACTAGCCACCTCTCCCGCCCACAAGCCTCCTCTGGCTAGAAGCATATGAGGGAAATTGTATGTATACTAGAGAAGTACACCATCTTGGTTCTCCCGAGCCGAAAGTGCCCTGGGAGCCCTAGATGAGTTAGTAGAAGTATCTGAGTCACTGTCGTGTGTTGTGTCTTTGCTCTTCTTCTGAGATGAAGACTTGTCCTTGGTCTTGTTCTTCTTCTTGGACAAACAATCCTTAGACAAATGTCCTCTCTTCTTACATGAGAAGCAACAACTCCAATCTTTCTTTTGGACGGAAGTAAGTGCCTGATCAAAACTGTTAAGAGACACCTTGATCTTACCATGAGAAACGAGAACGGACTCTTCTTCCGAGAGAAGGGAGCTCAGGTCATCAAAATCCAATTGAGTGGTTGTGACCTGGCACCTCAAAGCTCGAGAAACCACATCATACTCCGGGGGAAGCTTCATGAGGATAAGTGCAGCCAACTGAGCAGAGGACAAAGTAGCACCCACTGCCATAACTGGTCATGGATAACCTTGGCCTTCATGAGAAACAACTACATAGAACTGCTAGCAGGAAATAGCAGACCGTACAATTTTCCTTGCAAAGTAACTATCCGCATCGATGAATCTCGAGCAAAGAGATCCTCCAATTTGGACCATATTTGATGAGCACTAGTAAGAATTTGCACAGTCAGTGAGACCTCCTTTGTAATGTTCCGCACAAGCACTAAATGCGCCTTCGAATCACAATTCTCCCAGTCTTGTAATTCCACAAGGAATTCATCCTCTTGATCCTAGGTCCACCTCATCGAGTTTGAAGATGCTCGGGCTTCTTCTCAGTGCCCTAAACAATCTCCCATAAACCCTTATGGATGAACCAGATCCGCATACTCAGCTTCCAATGGACATAGTTGGTTCCGTCCAACTTGTCATCCTTGTTCGTATAGGGGGGAGCCATACCCACAGCAACAAAGTACACAAATCTCAACACTCCAAGACTCCTCTCGAGCACTTTCCAACAAAGCGAGGCACTGGGACCAGTCACAGGGGACGAAAGGGACGGCTGCTTGGAACGCGGGGACGCCTCTCCGAGGTGATTCCTGTATCTGTAGTACCAGAGGGTCCATGGTTGCATCTTCATGAGCTTATCTTCTTCAGACTCTCGCAAACTATGAACTGCAGAGGGGGTGTTAGAAAGTGTGCATCTCTGTGTATTTGGGGTGTGTCCATGTGTTGGGTATTTATGCTTTTTATCCCTTTAGTAGGTCGTGAGAGGCTGTTGGCCAGCTCTTCCTACAGTCAGCCAGCCTCCTTGCATCATTATAAAAGGAGCCTCACATATCAATGTAATCCAATCCAAGCACAAGTGCAACACTTCGTTGTTGGCTATTGCCATTGTAAAGCTTCATGCTATTATAAAAGGTGATCTTGTCCACAAGCTCTCTGTCTCCTTTGTTCTCTCTCTCTCTTGTCTATGATTCCGCTCGTGCATACTCCAACACATAATGACTCTCCAAATCGACCTATGATGCAATCTCAAATGACAATGTGTAGGAAACGAAAAAACTGTACCTTGCTCATCAATAATAACCCATAGGTGGCAAATTCCAAGCATAGAAAGGTTATAGGACTTCTTGGTTGGGATAATGCAAGAGGCACTTCAAACACTCTACTCCAATGAATGCTTTCCATAATCAAAAAAGTTTCCCTGGTTTGGGGGCCTGTCCGACCAATGTAGGTGGTGTAACAAAGCTTTCCATTCTTGAATGAGAGCAGTAGCACAGGGAAAACTCGTGATTTTGCCATTAAAATCTCCAAAAACTATATCATCATAATGGGTGACCCAAAGCCTGTATGTTTCTATACGCACGGAGACACACATATTGCCCAACATGCGAGCCCATGGCTTTGTTTGTGCCACAAAATCAGGTAGAAGTATTGCCTTTCTTACAAGGACATGATAATGGATATTGAGAATATTAAGTCCACCATGCATCTTAGGCGAGCAAACCAATTCTTGCTTCATCAGACGAAGGGCTTTTTTGTCCGCTTTTGTTTTTTACAGGCATTCTAGGACTTCAGACATGAAAAGGTCAATTTGTCTACCATACCAAGGCAGCAAAGGGAAATAGAATCGCACATACGCCATGATTATAGATTACACTATTTGGAGATGAATAGGCAATGGCCATGCATAGAGCTTCCAATATTCAATTTTGTGTTGTAGCTTCTGCATCACCCACTCAATCTCTTCTTTGAGGGAGATCTCCCATCCGATGGGATATCCAAGACGCCTTACTATTTGATAAGGTGGCACAATTTGTCTTGGCCAAAGTAATTTGTGCCAATCATAAATTTTTAATGGTAACAACTATGATTTTGCAAAGTTGACATTCATCCGAGCAGCTAATCCATAAAGCGACAAAGCTTGCATGAGAACCCTCACATCAGGCTTGGTATAGGCTTGAGCCACAAACTTATTTCCATCCGCCATGGAAATAAGTTTGGGTTCCAAGGAAAAAAGAAAGAATCATTGGCATAGGCTTGAGCCACAAACTTATTTCCATCCGCCATGGAAATTCCATGTAGCAGGCTATCATGTGAGAGTTTATACATATACAGGAGCATCGGTTGCATAGTAATGGCATATAGCAGAACACCAAGAGGACAGCCCTGTCTGACAAATTTGCCTAACTTCCAGGGAGCTGAAAATTCTCCTCCCAAAATGCATTTCGCTGTAACATCTTGATATAGCCAGAAAACAACATTTTCCGTTTTGCACCCCAATCCCATTCTATCCATTACGTGTGCTATGAAATCCCACTGGAGAATATCAAAGGCTTTAGCTATGGCCACCTGTATAATGAGGACATTGTGGTGTGTGTATTTGGCATATTCAATGCCTATATAAGCATTGGCTATATTGTCCACAATTTGCCTTCTTGGGATGAAGCCATATTGATTGGGATGAAGGCCAACATGCAATATACCTTTGATTCTATTCACAAGCATCTTAGTCACAAGCTTGTATACCATAGGCATTAGAGAGATGGGATGCCAATCCACTAAACCTTCACAAAACTGTTTAAGTAAGCCCTCTTCCCTGGATAGCCTTGGTTGATCACCGACATTCAATTCATGGGCAAGGGCTATTTGAGGATAGAGTTCGATATGGCAACCGTCCAATAGACCAACAGTAAGTGACCATTAAGAGGATGGGCTGTTTAGAACATCCCAAAATGCATGGAAGAAGTCCACCGTAGGCCCATCCCATCTTGGGGACTTTCATTTACCCAGATTTTTGAGAGCATCATCCGGTTCTTCCTCAGTAAAAGATGCATCCATACTAGCTGCCTCATGCGGTGTGCATATAGGTTGAACATACTGCAAGAGTTCATGACACGCATGGAATACTTCCTTAGAAGGGGGCTGAGGGGTAGCAAACATGTATGCAAAATGGTGATGACAAACATCAGCAAGTTGTGTTTTGTTACATGTCCAAGTTCCATGAGATAGTTTCACTCTTGCAATAGAGTGCTTTTGTTTGGATGTGTGCTAATTTTTAAAAAAGGATTTGGAAGAACAACCTTTATCCAGAAGTGGATTTTGTCGAGCTCGAGTTTGCCACTTGTTCAACTTCCGACTATCATTTTGGTCAAGACTATGTTTGGCCAGCACCATATTCTGGTGCTCATCAACTATCAAAGGTCGCAATTGGCTAATTTCAATGTATTCTTGCAGGGCTGATTTTGCATGAGCCACCCGCATCCTAGTTTCCCCATATACCATCTACCACACAGTGCGCACACGCGCGCGCGCGCACGCGCGCGCATCCAAAGATCAAAAGCACTCGAAGAAAAGCTGAATACAAGATGCATCCATGTCACCCTCAAGGCAAGCAGCATATACAGACTGTCGCAATGAGGCTCGGAAAGATTCATATGATTGGAGATTGTGCCTTCCCAAATATGCAAAATTGTGTTCACTCCAGATGGTCCATAGGGCCCAATATCTCACCCAAAATAGAAAAAGTGAGTATTGGGACAAAGTTCTGAGATGTCTGCCAAAGAGCCAGAAATGTTTCCCAAATCTATGAGTTGGGAAGCGAAGGCAAAGATAATCAGAAATACGCCTGAGGAGGATCCTAGAACAAGGACAATGCCAAAGCAAATGAGGAATTGTCTCTGAAAGAGCCATACATCTTAGACAGGTGGATGATGCAATATGGCGTCTTGCAAGTGTAACCCCCACTGACAATGTACCTGTCAAACATCTCCAGAGGAAAAGTCTTTGTTTCAAAGGCATTTTACTTTTCCATATCATTCGAATATTCTTCCTCCACCATGAAAGGGGTTTCCTTATATGCCATAAAGAATTGCCATATTGCTGGATCCATGGAGCAGGCTGAAGTAAAAGATAGGCTTTAATGGAGGTTAGAGCGGGGAGAGGAACAGGATGAGTGCCTGTAGTGGAGGAAAGCAGCTGCCAATCCATAAGCCGATCCATAGGAGCCATAGGAGGAACTGGTAGAAAAGGAAATAATAAATCAGCAATTTTCTTCCATATGGTCCTGTGATGCATTCCCAAAGGATAGGAAGCCATAGCCTGGGGAAAAGATAAAACATATCCCTGATCATCCACCACATCTTGTATATACCGAATTCCCAATTTAGAGAGGTTGTATGCTCGGATCGGTTCCTGTTCGTTTCTCTTTGGTTGGATGACTATTGCAAGCCTTGGAGCAAGTGTACAAGGAGCATAATGCAAGTGGAGTGTCAAAGATGGCACTCCAATGAATACTTTCCTGTCTCATGGAATTTGTCCCCGAGCAATTATTAGGAGCCCATTTAACTTTTGAAAGTAGCTGTTTCCAGTCCAAAATCAAAGCAGTAGAGAAAGGGCAGCCTGGTATCTTTCCTGCAAATCTCCCAATGACAACCTCCCAGGGATCAGTAGTCCATTGGCCATAAGCAGAAGTCCTCATATTAACACACATAGATGCAAGCATACATGTCCATGGCTGTTGTTGGCGGAAAAAGGTATGCACCATAGTGATTTTCCTTGCAAGGACATGATACCGCACATTTAGAATATTTAGACCACCATGCATCCTTGGAGAGCACAACAATTCCATCTTCATCAGTCTTAATGCTTTCACTGTCGCTTTTGTTCTCCAGAGTATTTCCATGGCTTGTGACATAAAGGCTGAAATATCCCGAGAGGACCAATGTAACAATGGCAAATAAAATTGCACATATGACATTACAATAGACTGCACTATTCTGAGCCTGACATGAAGCGGCCAGGTAGATATCTTCCAGAAATCCAATTTATGTTGCAGTCTTTGTAAGACCCATTTGAGCTGCTGCTTCCTAGTAATATGCCATCCTATTGGATATCCCAAATGCCTGACTACATCTTTTGAATTCACCACTTGCCCAGGCCAAAGGAGAGAATGCCAATCACATTGTTTGAGAGGAAGTAATTTAGATTTGTCAAAATTAATATTCAGACCAGCTGCCAAGCCAAACAATGAAAGCGTGGTCATTAGCATATGTACTTCCTGGGGTGAATTCTGTGGCATGAAAAAGGAATCATCAGCATATGCTTGAGCCAAAAAGGATGATGTCCCAGGGATTGTGAGCCCTTTCATCTGCCCTGTATGTGTCAGATGATCAAGATACTTTAGAAGGGGATGGGTGACAATGGCATATAGCAAAGCACTAAGGGGGCAGCCCTGTCGTACTGATCTACCCAATGTCCATGAGCGGGAGAGATTTTTTCCCAAAATACACTGAGAGGTAGATCCAGAGTAGAGCCAAAATACTGCATTTGCCATCTTGGGACCAAAACCAAGTTTGAACATAATTTGAGAGATGAAGTCCCAGTGAGCAGTATCAAATGCCTTAGCAATATCCACTTGCAAAATAAGTACATCTTGATGGGAGTACTTAGCATATTCAATTGCTGTCAAGGCATTGGAAATGTTATCATGGATTTGTCTACGCGGGATAAATCCATATTGATAAGGATGAAGACCCACATCCAATATCGTATGCAGCCGGTGCACCATCATCTTTGCAATAAGCTTATAAACTACTGGCATCAAAGTAATGGGCCTCCAATCCGACAGATGATCACAGAGATGTTTTTTAGGCACTAGTTTTACTATGCCATGTTTCCATGAGTGTGGCATCTGGTTTGCCTGCCAGGCTGCATTGATCATCTGTAATAGGACTTCTTTCAAGTTTCAAGTCATCCCAAAAGACAATATAGAATTCCACCGTAAGGCCATCCCAACCAGGAGACTTATGTCTGCTAAGGTGAAACAATGCATTCTCAAGCTCTGTGGCAGTGAAAGATCCCTCCATGGTAAGAGCAGCATCCTTATCCACTATTTCAGAGACATGTCGAAGGAATTCAATCCTAGCATCAATCATTTGATTTGATGGGGAGCCAGGAGGGGAGAACATGTTCTGAAAATAATTATGGCATTCATCTTGGAGATCAGAGAAAGAGTGCGTCCATGAGCCATCCAGCTTTCTAACTCGTAGGCATGAATTTTTCTTACGAGTAGCATGCAGGCCCTGAAAGAAAGCTTTGGATGAAAGGCCCTTATCCATGAGGGGCTTCGTTCTCGCCCTGATCTGCCATTTATGCAATTTTCTCTGATCATTGGCATTCAATTGAAAATGAGCATGTGAAAGAGCTTCCTGTTCACCCTCAGAGAGAGGTCTTGACTGAGAAAATTCAGTCAGTTGTTGTGCTGTCCTTTTTGCTTCTTTGATCTTATTTCTCCATTCAGACATATACCACTTGCCATAGCTGCAAATGATATTCTGCAGTCTGGTAACCAGGCTGTCCCATGCATAATTGATATCCTCCTGGGCATGCTGAAACAAAGGCTGTATTGCAAGTTTAATCATTTGCTGGAAATGTTGGTGCCTTAAATAGGCCTGATTTACATGCAGTAGCTTGCTAGAATGGGAAGGCAAATCATCCAAAGGCAGGCCAATGTGTAAATCCATCCAAAGCGGAGCATGATCTGATAATCCCAGGGAAAAGTCAATGGAGAGATGAGGACTGAAATCTGCAAATTGATGAGGATAAAAGAGGTACCATTTGTCTAACCTTGCCCAGTATGTGGTGAATGCATTGTGATGAAAAGTGTATCCGGGCAAGGTTTCCTGGAGGAGCAGCCATAAGTCTTCAGCCTGCACCGCAAGAAGCATACTCTCCCATTGCTGCCTTTCCAAAGATAACATGTGAGATTTAGAAGTAGTGTTATCTCTTGGCAGAGGGGAATTGTTAAAATCTCCACAGATGAATGCATTGGACCTCCATGGATATCTGGATAAGGAGTCCCATAAAGAAGCCCTCATGGCAGAGGTCTGCGAAGCATATACAGAGGCAAACTCAAGTATATCCCCATTGACATTGCATTGTATAACCAACCATCTGCCACTACTGTCATTAAAAGCTAACTGAGGCTGCAACTCATGTCTAGCCAGAATACATACCCCTGAATAAGTGGAGGTGCCAGCATAAAATATGTCATAGCCACTAAAATATCCATGCTGACCTGCCATGGAATGTTGATTGTGCTCTTGTAAACAGACAATATCAGGCTGCATTTTATGTACATAGTGCCACAAAAGTCTCCATTTTGAAGCATTGCAAAGACTCTGTACATTGTATGTAAAGCACTTAAGTGTTTGTAGCATGTAAAAGATATGTACAAGGTGACATCAGAATGTACAACATCAACAAGGCAAAGGATCGGCCTGCATGGGTTGTATTCCATCATGGCCCATAAATGAGATGGCATTCTCTTCTTCATCTGAATCACATATAGGGATGCCCTTTTTCAAAACCCCGACCCAGTTTTGTAGGACAGGAGCTGAAGTAGAAGCCTGTCCTGGTGAAGGAGAAGAAGCATCCCATTGTCGAGATTGAAGGGGACGTTGCTTTAATGCAATCACCTTCTTGGGTTGTTGAAACCCATCATGATCAATCACTGTAGATTCCTGCATTTTCTCTTTTCCTTTGTCTTTTGCTTTGGCAACAGGTGATTGTATCTGATTGATGGACTTGGCATTCTTTGCTGCATTTGCAGTGGGTGTCTTAACTTGGAGCTTTTCATTCTTTTCTCGTGTCTGAGGCGGCAATGCATTAGGGGGGGGCTTATGTAATACCGTTGGGCATTCAGATGCCAAATGTCCATACTTATGACATGCAAAACATGCACCTGCAAATACACCCCACTTCAATTCGAAATACTTCTTGCCCAGCTGCACTCCCTCCACTTCCACTGCAATAGAAGGAGGGGTAGGTATGTCGGTATCCCATAGGATACAAAACCTGTTACGGTTGCCCATGGGACGTGGAGGACAAATTACTTGTCCCAAAGCAGCAGCCAGGCCGGGCAACTCTTCACGCATATAATCTGGAAAATTAACAACCTCCACCCATACAGGGCAATGATGCCTGACAAGACTTTGATAGTCCTTGTTGGGGGACCATGGCATGGCATGTACCATCTGTTTCCCGTAAAACAAGGGTGAAAATTCAAGCAACCTTTGCTTGCACGCAGCATCCGACAAGTGCACCTCATAAAACCCTCTTGATGCAAAGTACACTCCCTCTACAAAACATCCTCCAAGGATAGACTTTATCCATTGCGCAACATCACTTGCAGCTGGGATTTTCCCTGGAAAGAAAATTATCACTGCCGTTTGTGACAACCTTCTGAGAGGATTCACTAGGGACGGCAATTTCAATTTATAAGTAACCTCCGGGACAGGTTTGCCCCATTCCTGACGGGACTGCAAGAAGTCATCTTTAAGTGTATCAAATACATACTGAGCTTCAACAGTAAGCGCATCATCTTGTATTGCAGGCTCTGACTGACGGCGTTTGGTCTCTGCTTGTCTTTCCTTACGAGCATATGTACAGATATCTGCAGCAGTAGCCATGTTGATATTTAGGCTGAAACAGGAGGGCAGATGTGCGAAGGGGTAAATATACAGAAATCAGAAAACGGCCTGAGGTAGACGACAGCAAAAGGGGGAGGTACAAGACAGAAAAGAGAACAGGGGAAGGAAGCTGGAGATGAAGGCGGCCAATCCTGGGTGCTGGAATCTGAAGCGCAGCCTGCAGGCTGTGGAGCGGCAGAGGGCAGAAAGACACGCGCGCGCGCGCACACACACACACACACACACACACACACACACACACACACGTTTCCTTTTTGGTGTGAAAACCATGCTTCCATTAACAATGACTTATGTACAATATAGGAGATGGACTCAAGATAAGTCCATCTCCAAAGAACATCAGAAGCAGTGGACAAACACCTCGAAGTGGCTAAAAGCGATGCCCTCCAATTGTAAGCAGTCATGGAGGGATTGTCGCAAATTTATCTTAAAGTAAGCATATGCCTCTAGAGGTGTTTGCCCAAACATAGCATTGTTTCTCATCTTCCATATTGTCCATAGAGCCCAATATCTAGTCCATAGAAAGAAAACATCAAAGTCAGGAGAGTTGGGTACACCGGTCCCAAATATCCATGATTGCTTTCCATATTGCATGCCTGGAAAGTGTTGTGATATCGGCCAATCATCGAAGAAACTCCCACGTCTCCAAACAATGCCATATCAGATGTGGTACAGTTTCAGAATGAGCTCCACATCAGCAAAAGATGGCTCCAACTATCCCTCTTTTAGTGAGCATCTCCTCAACAAGGAGGACACCCACTAAATAACGCCAAAGAAACAATCTTTGCTTTAGAGGCAGCTTACTTTTCCATAACCCTGGGGTGTTTTTTCCACCATCTTTCACTCTTTTGCATACCCCATAGAGTGTAGCCATTTGTGTGAATCCACAGTGGTGGAAGCAAATGGTTATACATGCTAGCTGGAATTAGCTTATCCAAATGTAATCCCTGAGCATTGTTGGTTTGTCCTTTCACTTTCGAGTCATGTAGCTTCTCATTTTCAACAAGTGGAGGTAATGGTTCATATGGCTGCAATAACCTTTTAATCTTCTTCCAAATCGATCTATGATGCAAACCCAAGCTATGCTCACTGTATGCCTGCAGAAAGGATAGCACATTCCCTACATCCTCCACAACATCCTTTAGCGTGCGTTTATCGAAAGATGCCAAAAAGCATGCTTTACATGGCTCTTGCATAGCTAGTGGTTCTGCAAACAAACAGGATGAGTGGAGACTTTCCAGTGACAGAGTTACCAATTGCTGAATTACATCCCACCCATTTGAGGTCTTTCAATGTAGTCTTCTAATCTTGCACCATTCTTGTAGCATATGGACAACCCACAATGTGGCCCTCAAATCGGCCTAGCACCGCTTCCCAATGCGAGTTCACCCAAATTCCATAAGCCATAGTTTTCATGCTTGTACACATAGTTGCAAGCATGATTGCCCAAGGTTGCTCTTGCCGAAAAAACTTTGGAATCATGGTAGTCTTTCTAGCTAAAACATGGTGGTGAATATTGAGAATATTCAAACCACCATGCATCTTCGGCGAACAAGTCGCAACAGTCTCAAGGTTTTTTTACTTGTCTCGGTCTTCCAAAACAATTCCAAAGCTTCAAACATGAAAGTGTGCAAATCTTTCTTTCTCCAAACAAGTGGAATTGAACACAAGTCATGATTACTGATTGTACAATGCGTAATCTCACATGTAAGGGCCATGTAGATAGCTTCCAATAAGCAAGTTTCGCTTTGAGCCTCTATAGTACCCATTGTGCTACCTTCTCGACCGTCATATCCCATCCCGGTGGGTATCCAAGATGCCTTACCATTTGATTTGTCTAAACTATTTGACCTGGCCATAGAAGTCGGTGTCAATCCATACAGCATAACGGAATCAACTTTGACTTCTCAAAAGTTTATATAAAGTCTTGCAGCATTACTAAGAACTCTAATGATGCGTGTGAGATGAGTTGGATCATTTTTAGGCATGAAGAAAAAGAGTCATTTGAATAGGCCTATGCCATAAATGAGTTCCATCCAGTTTTTGCAGATCGTGAAGTTGTCTTGTGTGCACCAATTTGTCAATGTCAATTTGTCAATGTACAAGAGCAAAGGATGCATAGCAATTGCATATAGTAATGCACTCAAAGGGCAACCTTGTCTTACCGATTTTCCCAACGTCCAATGTTTGGAGAGATCCTTACCCAGAATACATTGGAAAGTGCTATCCCTATACAACCAATAGATTACATGCTACATTTTTGTCCCGAATCCCAGAGTAGCCATTACATCAGCTATGTAATCCCATTGCTCTGTATGAAATGTCTTCACCACATCCACCTGCATGATTAGCACATCTTGTTTTGTATATTTGTCATATTCCATAGTGATATAGGCATTAGAAATATTATTCGTTATTTGCCTTCTTGGTACAAAACCATATTGTTGAGGATGCAATCCATCATACAAAACACCTTTCAGGCGGTTGGCTATCATTTTGGTGGCTAGCTTATATATTACAGGCATTAGAGTGATTGGGCGCCATTCACTTAGCGTTTCACACAATTCCTTTTTAGGAGCCAATGTAGTCAACGCTTATTTCTAGGATGCTGCCATTTCACTGCTTACCCATGCAACATTAATCATATATAGAATTGGGTCTTCAGATCCTCCTAGAATGTGTGGAAGTATTCCAACATCAGGCCATCTCCATCCTGGAGATTTGTAGTGACCCATGTCTTTTAATGCATCTTCCAGTTCAGTTTCACTAATTAATGCATCAAAATATATGGCGTCCCCATTAGTCACTATAGGGTTTACACATGCCAAGAATTCACTCTGTGCATTTTGAACATCTACTGTGATTTGTGAAGAATGCTCAAAATTCCGAGCGAAATGTTGCACACGTGTTTGCCAACTCAGCTTTTGTGCTTGTCCAATGACCATCAGCTTTTTTAGTTCGAGCAATCTTTTGCCTTCGTCTATTCGCATGTAGACTTTTGAAGAAGGCTTTGGAAGAGCAACCTTTGTCTATTATTTGTTTGTAGGGTGCCCTTACCTACCATTTTTGTATCTTCCTTTGCTCATCTAGACTAATACAAGTTTTGGTCTCACACAAAACCATCTGATAATGCATGACAATGGCTAAGTTTTGTCAATGATTGTACTATTTGTTTTTGTTACATGCGGAAGCTCTGGGAGTCTTCTTTCAGCCCTAAACACCATCTTGGAACATGGTGATGCAAAACGCATATAGAAGAGAGAGAAGAGATAGAGAGATATTTGCGATTTAGTATATTCTATGGTACAAAAAGGTACATCTTGGCTAGCCCATGGTTGCCCCTCAAAAGGTGGTAAAACTCCTAATCTATTGCTAATCTAAGACCGAGTCGTGGCTGGACTGAATGAGTCACAACAATGAGCCAAGATGCCTTACATAGGCCTTGGAAAACACCTATGGACTAGCCGACCTGTTGTCGGCTAGGTCTTGGACAAATAAATTCATAGTTATCATGTACGATACCATACAGTTCATATGATACGATACCATACGAGAAAATATGGTACAATATAAATTTTTTTCTTATCGTACGATAAAATGCAGTGTTTTAAAAAATACTTATAAACTTACGTATTTCCAATTTCGAGATATGGAATATTTTAAAAAGCTGAAAAATGAGATGAACTGGGGGAAAGGGAGTCAGCCCTTATATATTCCCCCAAAGTGCTGGTCGGCCAGCTATAGCAGGCCGACAGCAAGACAGTAGTATAAAATGCTTCAAAAATTCCTAAAAATACCAAAAAATGGTAGAAAAATGTTGAATAATCTCTGCTAAGATATACCAATGTAGGGCCTCATAAATGGCCAATACAAGCATGAAAAAAGGTGATGTAGACCCTTTGGAGATGATATAATCTAACACCTCTTCAGCACCAAAGGAAGCAAATAGAAAACACAGATGTAGGCCCAGGTACTAGACCTGTAAATGCTAGAAACTGATGTTTATTGCTGAAAACTGAGCATGAGGGAAGCTCGTAGGTGTTGTACAATGGTAAGAAGTAGAAGCAGCTGCTAATGACCTTAACTGACTGCTGAAAAATGAGATGAATTGGGGGAAAGGGAGTCAACCCTTATATATTCCCCCAAAGTGCTGGTCGGCCAGCTGTAGAGCAGGCCGATAGCAAGACAGTAGCATAAAATGCTACAAAAATGCCTAAAAATACCAAAAAATGGTAGAAAAATGCTGAATAGTCTCTGCTAAGATATGCCAATGCAGGGCCTCATAAATGGCCAATACAAGCATGAAAAAAGGTGATGTAGACCCTTTGGAGATGATATAATCCAACACCTCTTCAGCGCCAGAGGGGCTGTCCAATACCAGCACGCTGAAGTAACACCTCCATAGTAGCTCTCGGAAGTGGTTTGGTGAAGAGATCAGCCACATTGTCCTTGGTAGAACAATAGGCTAGTCGAAGAAGGCCCAACTTGATCTAGTCGCGTAGAAAATGATAATGCACTTCAATATGCTTGGATCGTCCCCGTATCATAGGATTTTGTGCTAGAGCAGTAGCACTTTGAGTATCCAAGAAAATAGTAATCGGGGAAGTGTCGGCACAGCACAAATGCTCCAGAATCTGATGAATCCAAAGTGCCTCAGTGGAGGAGAGAAGGTAGGATTTATACTCAGCCTTGATGGAAGAAGCAAAAACAGTTCTCTGCTTTTGAGACTTCCAAGAAACCAATCCAGTACCAAGTATGAAGCAATATCCAGATGTAGACCTCCGAGTATCAATGTAGCCTGCCCAATCAGAATTTGTGAAGCCAACCAAATCAGCACCACTGGAGTAGGTGATGCCATGATTTGAAGTACCTCGAAGATAACGAAGAACTCTCAAAGCTGCCTGCCAATGAGACCTTTGAGCAGCTAATGAGAACTGACTGAGGACACTCATAGCATAGGAGATGTTTGGACAAGTGTTGGCAAGAAAGCAATGAGCCAACAATCTGCCGGTACTCTATGGAATCCACCAAGGGTGTATCATCCTCCTTGGATAACTTGGCACATTGGGATCCATGTGACGAGAGAGAGGTACAATCTGACAACCCATAAGGTGAGAGCAGCTTCTTCACATACTTTTGCTGAGAAATGAAGATACAGTCATCTTTCTGCCAAACCTCCAGCCCAAGAAAATAACGTAGAAGGCCAAGATCAGTCATCTCAAATGTCTCTTAAAGCTTGGACTGAACCCATCTGAGCGAGAAAGAATGATGTCATCAACATACAAAACAATGACACAAATATCTTGTCACGATTGTGACGTGTTTATGTATCAGATTCTCTCTTCATTGCTGATTACTGTTACAGATGCAAAGAGTTACCAGCCAAAGGGAACCCCTACCCTCGACTGGTTGCGACTCTTCGTCAAAGGATGTACCTCTTCATCGAATAGCCACATCTCTTCGACGAATGGTTGTATCCCTTAGTGAATGGTTGTGCCTCTACATCGACTGGACACATCCCTTAGCCTAAAAGTTGTACCCTTTCGTCTAAGGTCATGTCCTTTTATCAAAGGACATGCCTCTTCAAATGTGTCTCTTCATCTCCTATATAAGAGACCTATTGTACTCAGTTTAATAACAAGTCAATTCAATCTTGTCTCAAGTGTTCTCCTGAAGGTTCTTGTTCTAAGTTAATTACTTAAGTAGTAATTAGTACACAATATGCAGGATTAACAACATAATCCTCACAGTGGTATCAGAGCAAATTTTTTCCTACCCGTGGGTTGTGAAGCCCTCACCCTCTCCGCGGCACTCCCTCATCCACCTCTCCTCTCGGTGTTGTATGGAAGAAGCAGAGCGATGGTAGACTTGGCGTGAATCCTTGCTTGCAGTAATGTAAACAAGCAGCAAACTTTTTTCCGTCCTGTGAGATGCCCAAACCCTAACCCTAAAATCAGTCTAAACCCTAATCCTAAAATCAGCCCGCCCAAACCCTAAAATTGGGTGTAGCAAGTGTTGAATGGAAGAGCAGGAGAGAATGCCCCATTTAATTCTATCCAATTTTGCCAATTTTGCTTGATTAAGCATTTTCCTAATTTTCTATTAAAAAAAAAACGATGGGAAGCAGAGAACCAGAGAAGCAAAAACTCACATCAAAGTGCTTGTAGTATGCCTGTATTCTACTGGAGGCCCTCATCGCATCTTTTCGGGCTGCATTTCTCTCCACGCAGGGTCGCCACCCTTTGATCTTGTTTTTTTTTAAAAAAACGTAACGTTTCAAAAAAACCAATAGCCTTATGATTTAAGGCTTATTACACGTGGCTCCACCAGCCACGAACGGCAACCCGCCAGCGCACGCAAGGAAACCGGCAGACCAGCGCATCAAAAAAACAGCGATTATTAAAAAAAAAAATCAAAGGAGCACCTCACGGCCAGCAATCAGCACATTTTCTAAAAAAAAAAAAAAAAAGAGAACCTGACGGCCACCGCCAGCGACCAGCGCATACAAAAAAAAAAGGGCCAACGGCAGCATGTGGCTTCATCTGTGAATTCTGCCAGCCACTTCCCAGGTTCACTCTCTCTCCTCCAGCGCTGGCCCATCTGCAAGCACCATCTTGCGCGCGCAATGGCAGACGAAGTTTTCGATGTGCCCGTTCCGTATCTCTCGTATGTAGACGAGGTTCCCAAAGATGAACTGTCGGCGGATCCTCTCCCTTCGCAGGAGATCATTGTCATCCCGGATTCACCCATGTTTGAGCCCGGGGTGATCATTATTCCCGATTCCCGGAACCAGTTCCCGCACCAGTTCCAATTCTTGCACCACAGGCAGCACATTTGTCCCAGGATTATCTGAGTGCCGGGTAGATGCGGTGAACACTGTTATGATCAAGAGATGGTCTCCATATTGATGGCTATAAACAAATCCTTGGAGCAGCAAAGTGCACAGCAACAAGCTGCATTCAAGCGGTTTGAAGCCATGTTCCATCAACAACCAAAAGCTCGTATCGATGAGCTTCAACATGTTTCTCAACAAAAATTCTCTCACCCTCAGCATGGTTCTTCAGAGACAACTAGACACAAAGTATCTTCGTGCGAGCAACGCAAGCCTCAGCATGGATATTCTTGGAAATGTTACAGTTCTAAGCAACCAACTTCTCATTGGAATCATCAGCAACAGAAGCAGCAACATGAAGCTTCCAAAGGATCACATCTTGGAAAGAAATCCGCCATATCAAGATGGGCTTACTTAGTGGCACGTGTGTCCGACCCTAGTCAAGTGCTCGGTCGTGAGCGCCGCGACGTTGGACAAGTTTCCCCTCGCGAGCAATGCCCTACATTCAAGTCCTTGCAAGCTCTTGGTGGCAGTGTTGAAGACTTACTCATTCTCACGTTGTGCAAGAGGATCCTTGAGAGGTCTAAGAGGCGCAAACAACCTCAACCTCCCCCTTCTACATTGGAAGCCTTAATACCTGCTGAGAAAGCTGAAGATTCAGAAGATTCTGGTACATGTGTGACAGATACAATGTCCACAACCCCTTTTTTTTGCCGTGACCCAGGCAGAAGCACTAGCCTCGTCACCGCCCGTGCAAAACGAAGTCTTTGCCTCTGACCAGATACCTGACGCCGTGGTGAATGATGATTCTTCTTCAAAAATGAAGACTCCAGTTCTTACCTTCAGTGGTGCAAAGGATAAATCAGACGTAGCCTCTTACAGCATGACTTCAGTCGCTGCAAATGAATCTTTGGACATAACTTGTCCCGAGAACAACTTTTTGAGCAAAGAAAGCATATGGAAGATATTTCTTCTCAACCTACGACAACACTTGAAGACTTTTGTGTTCCAGAAAAATCAGTGGAATCCCTTTCAGACATCCAACAGGTGGTCGTCGCCTCTTAGCCGGAAAGCGTGGTGACACAATCAGATAATTTACCAATAGTTTCACTTGAAGCAGATAAAGATTCAATCTTTTCTTGGACAAAGCTCGAAGTTCCCAATGATGTTAACAAAAGTTCTACTCAAGTTCCAGATATGATTCTCATACTTTCGGTAAAGATGAGACAAGTTGCAGATGCAGTTAATATTCAGTTTGGTATGTGCAAGCTTGTTATGGTCAACAATAATGCCATGACATGGGATCTAGCAGCTAGAGCTTTGGATGCAAAAGCAATTCAATCATTTTCCTTCTTCCAGAGTCTCAACAACTACCCCTGGATCTTATTTTAAGTGGGAGGGAATGTCACGATTGTGACGTGTTTATGTATCAGATTCTCTCTTCATTGCTGATTACTGTTGCAGATGCAAAGAGTTACCAGCCAAAGGGAACCCCTACCCTCGACTGGTTGCGACTCTTCGTCAAAGGATGTACCTCTTCATCGAATAGCCACATCTCTTCGACGAATGGTTGTATCCCTTAGTGAATGGTTGTGCCTCTACATCGACTGGACACATCTCTTAGCCTAAAAGTTGTACCCTTTCGTCTAAGGTCATGTCCTTTCATCAAAGGACATGCCTCTTCAAATGTGTCTCTTCATCTCCTATATAAGAGACCTATTGTACTCAGTTTAATAACAACAAGTCAATTCAATCTTGTCTCAAGTGTTCTCCTGAAGGTTCTTGTTCTAAGTTAATTACTTAAGTAGTAATTAGTACACAATATGCAGGATTAACAACATAATCCTCACATATCTCCATCGAAAAGAAGCACATAGAGATTGGTGTCAGCATATGCCCTCTCAAAGCCAAGAGATAACAAGAAGGCATCAATCTTCTGATATCAGGCATGGGGTGCCTATTTGAGACCATAAAGAGCCATCTGCAGAAGATAAACATGAGTGTCCTGTCCCTGAATCACAAAACTAGAATGCTGCTCAACATAAGCTTCCTCCTCTAAATCTCTATTCAGAAAAGCGGATTTGACATCCATCTGGAACACGGGCCATTTGGAGTGTGCAGCCAGAGCCAAAACAATCCTGATGGTGGTATACTTGGTTGTAGGAGCAAATGTCTCATCAAAGTCTTAACCTGCCTTCTGAGCATATCCTCGTGCAACAAGGCGGGCTTTGTACTTGTCCAAAGTACCATGTGCATGAAACTTGACTTTGAAAATCCATTTCACACCAATAACACGACGATGTAAAGGCCGTGGTACCAAAAACCAATTGTTATTTCTCTCAATAGAGGCCATCTTTGCTTCCATGGCTTGCCGCCACTGCAGGTGTGAAAGAGCCTCCTTTGGACTCTCAGGCTCATCAATCTCCTGGAGAGAACTCATGAGAGCATAATTCATTGTGTGATGAGATGTGGAAGCGCGAGATGAATGGCGAGGTCCATGGGTGGTGGTAGAGATCTGGTTATGGAGCTGTGCATTAGTGAGACTAGAATCTCTCTAGAGTTATTGAACCTACCAAGGTAGGCCAGTCTTCCTCTCAAAGCGTGAAGAAGAAGATCCAGTTGCAGTAGAGGACTCATCTGATGTTGCTGGAAGTGGTGATGAGGTAAGCACTGGTGTGGGTAATCCTGGAGTCAAAGCAAGACTCATAGAGGGATCGAGAGCTGCAGAAGCTAATGCAATGGGAATGGGTGACTGTGAAGGAGTAGCTGGCACCGAGATTGTAGCAGGGGGAGGAGGAGGAGTTGGACGTGGAAGAGGTAAAAGATCACTAGCATCTGTTGGGAATGGATCATCCAGAAAGTCGGAAGATGCATCAAGTGGAGAGGAATCAGTGCCAAACAAGCTCTCATCAAATTGAGCATCACGGGAAATGATGATGTCATCAACCTCATGATCCCAAAAGGTACCCTTTGGATTTGAGACTATAGCCTGTGAAGATCATCCTCTTTGACTTCGGTGGGAGTGTCGTCCTTTTCTTATCTAGAACATGTACATAAGCAACACAACCGAAAACACGAAGATGAGATACATAAGGCTTGTGTCCTGTAAAGGCCTCCTCCGGAGTCATCCCCTCAACCGCTTTTGTGAGAGAGCGGTTTATGAGATAAACTGAGGTAGCCACAACTTCACCCTAAGCAGGAGGGAGACCTGCGTGATGCAACAAAGCATGATCCATTTTTTTGACGGTCCGGTTCTTTTGCTCCTCAACTCCATTCTGCTGAGGAGTTTAAGGAACTGGAGTCTGTCGGTGAATGCCCTTCGAAGCAAGAAAGTCGTCAAATGGTTCAAACTCGCCACCATTATCAGTCCGGAGGAATGAAATTCTATCCCCAGACTGATTTTCCACCATCGTGATCCAAGTCCTGGAACTGGCAAAAGCATTTGACTTGCGAGCCAGAAAACATACCCAGACTTTGCGAGTGAAATCATCCACAAGAAGAAGAAAATATCGAGCCCGCCAAGAGACTCAACCTCCATATTTCTTGCAAGATTTGCATGTATAAGCTCCAGTCTTCGGGTTGCTTGATGAGTGGCCTCCTCTGGAAATGCATCTTGATGATGCTTGCCCATCATGCAGGATGAGTAGATGTGTGAGAGAGAAGGATGAGTAGATGTGTGAGAGAGACTTGAGCTGAGGTAGTCCACTGACAACCTGCTTAGAATGGAACTTCTGTAAGGTAGCAATGGGTACATGACCGAAGCAAGAATGCCACAGAGTAGTATCTGCCTCAAAAACCAAAGCCAACACGGGTGAGAAAAGCTGATGAATATGGGAATCAGTGTGAGGGATCTGGGAAGAAAAATTGGTGATCTTGTAGAGATTCCCATCATGGACTCCATTGGCAACAACTGAGAGAGTCTTCTTGTTGATTACTTCGATGACCTCATCATCAAAGAACACACCAAGTCTCTTCTGAGAAGCTTTGTATACTAAAAACAGATTTTTGGAAATTCGTGATACATGCAGAACATCATGTAAGGTGGCAGAGGAACGCAAAGAAACATTACCAACACCAGTGACAAGAAGTGAAGAGTTGTCGCCGATACGAACTGAAGAAGAGAGTCTGGTAGTCCTCCAAGATATGGGCTTGATTGGTCATGTGGGCAGAAGCACCACTATCACCAACCCATTCCACCGCTTTAGGTGTGATACTAACCTCTTCAAGAGAAGTAATATCGATGATCATGAGGAATGAATCCTTTGAAGAAGTGGATGAATCTATGACTGCCATGTATGCAACTTTGGCATATCCCTCCTTTGAAACTTTGCCTTTATCTTTGGTGTTGTCCTTGTCAGATGCTTTAGAAGCATCCTGGGCTTTATACTTGGCTTTTGCTGCTCAAGAATCATCACGACGAGCAAAGCAAGGAGTCTCAATATGACCTAACCTGCCACAATAATCACATTCATTGCTTTTGTCCTTGGATTCCTTAGAATCTTGTTTACCCTTGCCTTTGCCTTTGCCTTTGCCTTTGCCTTTGTTTTTGTTGTTGTTGTTGTTGTTGTTGTTGTTGGAGTTCCCTTTTCCGCCTTTGCCTTTGCCCATGTCAGAGGCAACAAAAGCAGACTTCGATTAGCCATCCAGATACCGGCTCCTTCTAGCAACAACTGAGTGTAGAAAGACCCAAGTATGATAGTTGATTGCTGTAAGCTTCATGGAGTCAGTGACTCGGGGAGGATTGTAGGATGGTATGTGGGTAGGGGTGGGAGCAAGACCTGGATGAGAGAAACTCAGAGAGGAAAGAATGGGAATAGGGACCACCTGCGGAGTGGCGGGAGTTTGGGATCCAGGCTGTGATGGTGCTGGAGAATCAAGAGGAGAAGGAGCAGCAATAGAGAAACCTCGTGAAACCATGTCCTCTGACAAGAAACCTTCTCTGAAGAAAGGGGCTGAAAAAAATCAGCAAGTCCTCCTCTCAGGCGGTGCACAGCAAGAAGAAAAGGAGGGAGGGTGGGAAACTGAAAGGAGAGGAAGATCATCTCTCTGTCACCAATTGGCCGACCATTTGGTCCATCTCCAGTTTTTGCGTCTCGTTCACTTGAGGCCAAGCTGGTGTCTCGTGTGAAGAGGCCAGTATTTTTGCTGACATGGATGGGAGCCAGACTGGTGCTACCCGTGTGTTAGCAGGATGGTGTCATATGGACGGGAGCCAGACCAGTGCCACCCGTGTATGACCTGGACTGTGTTCGACCCATGGGATTGTCACGCCATGGAAGAGCCAGTATTCGTGCCGTGTTTTGCCTATGGGACTGTCACACCATAGGGAAACTCGTGCCTGGAACTGTGTCTTACCTATGGGACTGTCACTCCATAGGAAGACCATGTTTTTATGTTTTATGTCGTGCCAGTTTTGTGCCGACAGATATTTTGTACTTGTTCCATGAACGGGAGATATGTCCATGTTACTATTTGCACATGCACACATGATTTGCATGTTTGAAATTGTTTTCGCATGACATGTATTTGTTTGTTTGCCTGCTTGACGTGTTACTTACTGAGCAGGGACGCCTGCCAGTGAGTCGTGAAGTCTGCTCTGTATTCTGACGAGTTTTGGTGCATGTGAACAGGTGGTAAGTATGTCGCACATATTGTTTTAATGTTTCATATTTTAACCTTTTATTTTATAAGGTTAGGTGTTCACATTCACTTAAATGTGGGCACCCCCTTTGGGCACCCACCTTAGGGGCCAAGGTGGGGAGCCCCACTTTAAGTGAGTGTGGGGGTGGGCATGGTCACCTACCCATACTCCCCACCCACATGCGAACGTGGGAATCACCAAAGTAAACTCCACTTTAATTTTATTAAATCGCTTCCATCCTTCAAACGTGGACACCACCCGACGGATCATTTCAACCTTGCGCTCGTTCTCCAACTGGCGGCTGTGTACTCTCTTTGCTCCCAGGCGGCTGAAGTTTGCTGCGCATGCTCCTCTGGTGGGCTGTGCGTACCATCTGCAGCAAGAATCTGCAGCAAGACTGCTGCGCATGCTGTTTTTCCCACTAAGCATGTTACCTCTCCCACAGGCGCATGCTTTTACCTTTACCATAAGCGACTGCTTCTAAGGCTGCTGGCTGCCCTATCCTCTGCACTACAGGCTGCAGCCAAAGCACCTCCCCATGCTTCTCTACAGGCGACTGGCTACTGTTCATGCTTTTCTACTGTCTATGTAACTGCTGGCTGCGCATGAGCTTCTACAGGCGGCTGGCTGGCAGACAGCAGGCGGTTCTTAGCAGACGGCTGCACTTCTCCCAGGCAACTGCATCCCCACCACCTATAGGCGACTGTGCACTCCATCTCCAATAAGGCAAGAGGCTGTGTACTCTAACTCCAGCAAGCTGCTCTTTCTCCCCACACAGCAGCCAGGTCTCTCTCCTCCCTTGCAAGTGGATGCTTCTTCTCTCACAGCAGGCGGCTGTGCCCTTTGTGGTGGTACTTGTCTTGGTGATTCACCACGAGGCAACTGTTTCTTCAACAAGGGTGGCTACATCTTCTCCACTGGTGTTCTACAAGGGGATTTTGCATCTCCTGGGTGGCTTCATCATTCCACGAGTATTGGTTTTCTATCAACCATCTACAAGTAAGTGAATTTCAGATTTAAGTAAAGTATTTTATGTTTAAATCTGATAAGGGATTCATCCCGCTCGGCCAACACCCGTTCGGTGCCGGGTTGTCCAAGCTCTATTGGAGAACCTCGGTCCAAAGGTGCTGAGATCGGGAGAGCCAGGCGTTAGTACGAGAGCGCCTATTTGTGCGTGGTCTCGGAACACCAGTGAGGCGCTCTCCGCGGAGTCCAGTGAAAGCACAGGACCGTAGAGATTGGACCACACTAGTGGTCGTACTGCTTCGAGCTTCTACATCAAGTTTCGACTTCGAGCATATTTGTTTGGTACTGTTTTCATATGTACATGGACATTATCTGGTTCTTGGAACCCATGGAGCATTGTATTTATTAAATACTCCCATTAAATATATCATATATTGAGGGGGGGGGGGTCGGCCCGTTCCGGCCCCAATGCTGGTGTCCATCTTTCCATTTCATTTCATTTAAATTTCAAGTCGTATTAAGTTGTCCATTTCAAATTTGTGGTTTTAAAGTTGTGCTATTAAGCGTGTGGGTGTCCAACGGAGTCTTTTCCACTTGACGGGATCGGTTTCACTCTCCAAGATGTAGTTCCGTGTCCTCAGCACCCTAGAAGAGGGCTTTAGCAATTAGAAAAATCAGCAATCTTTGCTGAAAATTACAACAGTCCCAAGTGTTAGATGAAGAAAACACAGCTTTCTTGAGGTAGCCTCTGCTCCCGGAAGAAAACACAGCACCTTCTACACGCTGAAATCTGCAGAAAACGCAGCAAACTGTCGAAGCCTCTGCCCCAAAACAAAAAACGCAGCTCTCATCTGCTCACAAGTCAGTGTTTTTGTCTGATACCATGAAAGAAAGTGAAGCAAATAGAAAACACAGATGTAGGCCCAGGTACTAGACTTGTAAATGCTGGAAATTGAAGTTTATTGCTGAAAACTGAGTACGAGGGAAGCCCGTAGGTGTTGTACAATGGTAAGAATTAGAAGCAGCTGCTAATGACCTCAACTGAATGCTGAAAAATGAGATGAACTGGGGGGAAAGGGAGTCAGCCCTTATATATTCGCCCAGTGTGCTGGTCGGCTAGCTGTAGCATGTTGACAGCAAGACAATAGCATAAAATGCTACAAAAATGCCTAAAAATACCCAAAAATGGTAGACAAATGCTGAATAATCTGTGCTAAGATACGCCAATGCAGGGCCTCACAAATGGCCAATACAAGCATGAAAAAAGGTGATGTAGACCCTGTGGAGATGATATAATCCAACATGTACCATCTACCATAGTCTGCAATGACAGATTGCATGCAATGAGCAAAGCGATACCAAGCTACATCCAAATCTTCTATTAGTTGACCTGAAAGTGACGCAATAGCAGCCTTCACCATTGCTTGAAATATGCCATGTGTAAGATAGGTGTTGTTAACAACCAAAAGGCGTTGATGCTGCAATGAAGGTTCGTGGACAGACATTTGAAAATACAAGCCCATCCATAAAGGTATAGGATCAGACGGTTGAGTAGCATAATCCACCCATAGCATTGCATGCGAATGCATCATACTGCCAAGCATTTAGCATGTACCATCTATTAAGATGTGCCCAATAGCGATTAACAACATTACGTTTAAATGTAAATCCAGGTAAGTATACCATATTGGCCAACCACATATCATTAGCATCCGTCTGAAGGATGAAACTCTGCCATCATGTCTTTCATTCATCAGCATATGAGATGCATAGAAGTATTCATCTCTGGGGGAGTTATTGAAATCCCCACATACAAAAGCATGTGTGAGCCAAGGATAGGTAAGACCTTGCTATGGCTCCTAGTGAGGTGAGAGAAAAGTTTTGAGGGGATAACTTTCACACTTGGCAAACCAAGGTAAAATTTCATCAACCCTTGTAACAACTCTTCTAAATCTTCAAACTCCATCTCTCATCGACATTGAAGCTTCTTTCTTGGAAGAAGAGAAGAGGATTCTAAAGAAGAGTGAGTACCATGTTCATGGTGCGTATTTTGTCAAAGGGCAAGCCTCATCCTCGAAAGCCACTCCTCAAACCAAGAAGACCTTCAAGTGCACTTTTTGCGGCAAACTAGGACATCTTGAGGAGTTTTGTTATGCAAAGAAGAAGGCCCAAAAAGCCTATCTTGCCGAAGAGAAGAAAGAAGAAGACTCTCCATCAAAGGCCACCCATGAGGTCAACCTTTGCTTTAATGATTATGATTATGCCTTTTGATAGACTTGGTCCACTCTACTCTCACATTTTGTTTAAAGCTTAGGTCATCTTTCACATGGACATCTTTCTTTGTAAGACAACCACTTTTGTTTGTGGTCCTCACCTTAGTCATCATAATCATTGTATCTCAAGCTTTGTAGGTATCTTTGATCGTGGGAGAGCATTCAAGTCTAGGTCATCTTAGCCTTTTTTTGTCTTATACCCATGTTTGGTTCATGGAAGAGTGTTAGAAATAGTGACCCAAACATATGGTTGTTTGGTTCATGGGAGAGTGTTAGAAATAGTGACCCAAACATATGGTTGTTCTCTTAAGGTCTCAATAGACATTGCGAAGCCATGTGTCCAAATTTACAACATTGGAAACAGGCTTTAGCAAACACGCCCGAATTAAGCTCATAATATTTTCTGCCAATAGCTAAAGGTGCAATTCTAGGTTTGTGCACCCCATTAGAAATGTGAGGGATAGTGGGTTTATTAGTGTCCCACAAAATACAAAAACGATTTTCATTTCCTGTGGATCTAGGTGGGTATATAATCTTACCTAGCAATGTTGCTATGCTTGGGAGATGAGCGTTGAATTCTTGCGGGAAGTGCACCACTTCCACCCACAGAGCTATGCGGGGAGCTTCTCCCGACTAAGGGGATTTATCAGATTTTCTATATGTTTTTGTGTGTGAGTGTCAAGGGTGTTTTGCCTGGGATGACCCCTTAAAAAGATTTGTAATAAATGTTTTCTGTGTTGTGTTGGTACTGCCTTGTGTTATAAAAGGCTCTGTAACTTCCTCATTAACCCTATTTTAAGTCAGGTGGTAGTCTGGAAGAGTTGATGAATCTTATGTGTGGTCAAGCTCCATTTGCAAGCTTGACTATGATGTGTTATATCATGTCAGGTATGGCCACTGTGACCTTTTGCATCACGCGGTGCCAATGATTCCAAATTGCCATAAGTATGACCGCCACTTCATAAGACCTTCGCTCCGAAGGGGCTTTGTTGGGTATTCCAGAGTCTCTTATGTCTTGTATGTCCACCACGTATACCTGTCACTATGTGTGCACCCATCTATGTGATGCTAATACTATTGATGATGCTGATGATGATCATGCTGAGGATGACCATGCTGATGTGATACTACTGATGCTTCTGACTAATGACTGAACTGCTGATTAGTCAGGGATTATTGATATTCATGCTAGGGATTAGTCATGGCACGGGCGTGCACGTGACACTATAAAAGCATGTACTTAGTATACTTCAAATTACATCAATCTAATCCAATCTACATTGATCGTGCCAATACGCTCTTGAGAATAGTTTCCGCCCCCCCTCCCCCCCCTTCTCTCTCTCTCTCTCTTAACCATGGAGAGATTTCACCTGCCATAGCCTTTTGTTCTGTAACCATAGTAGGCTCGACCAATAGTCACATAACCTTCAGATGGACTACCTATCTCCCCTTTTAGTATAGCCTTGACTCCCTCTTTCATGATCTTTCGTGGCAAGAGATCAATAGCATCATCCATCTTGACTTGACTTGGATTTATATAGATTGGGCATTGAAATGTGGAGCCGAGCTTTCCGAGAAGCTCTCATCATACAAGGAGCACTTCTTGATGGTCACTGAGGATGGATTCATTGAGAGGTCCAATTAACTTCATTGACACATGTTTCATGCCAGACAATTGTGTTATCAAAATTGCCTTTAGATTGAGACAAGGAGATTACAGGCCATTCCACGAGATAGATAGATATGAAGGCAATGTAGTACTGGTAGGAAGATAAGAGTCACAGGATCATGAATGCTTAGATCCCCCGTGACCACTACCTCGGGTTCTGGCCTTTGTCATGGGTGATGCATTACAAAGACCAAGGATGTCTTGGATTTCACTTACTAGAGCGCAAACATCACAGAGATAGACTTCTGAGGCATCACAGACCTGCAAGACCCTTTGGGACCAACGAGCCCGTGACCAAGCCACACGACATCATCAAGTGAGCATCTTGAGGCTCGCGGTAGGCCAGCACCACGCACTCGTGGGGGTTACTTTGTGAGAGAGCACATGCCCTTTTTAGAGCTAGATGCCCCAGGTCCAGGAGACCTTGACACTCGACATTGAAACTCCAGATCTGGGACCTCCACTATAGGTGGTGGTTATGGAGGCCAAGCACACATGACACATTGGTTCACCAGCCCGGACATTTTCCAGCAAGAAAGGGGTTTGGTGGACTCCATGACGTCTAAATATTTGGAGAGTACAAGCTTTGGGAATGGGGGATTATCCTATACAAAAGCTTGGTCTGGCGCTCAAGATGGTTTCTTGGACACAAAAATGGGCATTGGAGCTCCAAGTGTCAAGTGGAAAGCATGTATGGCGAGCTTCGAAGGATTTGGGAGAGATCTAGTATTGAAACATGGTTCTGCATGGTGCTCACATACATTTCTAATAAGGTGGAATACAAAGGATCACACTTTGAAAATCCAAGAGGGTTACTATTTTTGGACAACCCCCAATTAAAATTCCGTTCATGTCATTACACCCATTAACTAAGCAAACAGGGGGGGCTTGTTGAAGTGCCTTTGATAGAAGCTCTACAAGTTGAGATATTTTCAGAGATGAAGTTTATGGATGGGAACCATCTCTTAAATTGGAACATGTGGCACGGCAATGGATCAAAGTGAGACAAGTGGCCTCACACTTGTCACCTCAACTCTCCACTTGTCATTATAGCTTTTACTTTCCATTCTAGCTCACGAGAGTCCCAAATCTCAATAAATCGAAGCCCTCTCTCTTCACTTGGGCAAGCTCTATTGCTGCAAACTAGACTCTTATCATATTGGCAACTCTTCTCTGTTCTCTACTCCAAGGTAGGAGAACTAGAGGCAACGTACAAAAATGCAAAACTAGAACTGAAAGACAAAAATAAGGAGGTAATCTTTCTTGAAGCCCAGTGTAGCAAAGCTAGAAACCAACTTCACGATGCTAAACGGATATTTGAAAAACGGCGTTAGGATTACCAAGAAGAGCATAACATAAATGCAACTAGAGTGCAAGAGCATAGGTATGAGGGATCTCAGAAGGAGTGTCAAAGCTTGAAAGACAGGGCCACAAAATTGGAAACTATAGTTCAAAAACAGCCGTGTTCAGCCTAGTCTTGCAAGAACAGGAAGATGCAGCTGCTCTCATGGAAACTCTCTCTAATCCTGCATTAGAATTGGCAATTGGAGTTAAGGACCCTTCAGCAAACCCAACAGTTATTCACCTCTACATTGATACTATCCCTTACAGAAAGGGGTATATATTTAGGCAATTAGTTATGATGATGTGGAATGGATTACTAGAAAGCTGTCCAAGCGAAATGCCTCCACTTTTATAATGGCAGTTTTTCATGGTGATTTCGCCATAGAAAGCCCCGAAGAGCTGTTTGCATTCCCTCAGCACCCTATTATCCTAAATTGTAGAGCATGGGTTTGTTTATTACTATAGTCCCAGGAATTTCCAGAAGATGGGCAGCCAATTGTATTAGATCTGCCGAAGGGGCTGGACTTCAACAACCTAGGTCTTGATAAACACTCCCTACCACTGCTTACAGGCTGTCCTATTGCTAGCTGCTCTCTCAAGAGGACCCAGATTGTGCAAAGAGGAGGTGGAGAGCCCATTCCCTACGCCAGCTCTTTGAGGCAGCAGACCAGCGCATACTGGGGAGATTCATTCTAGACATACAGCGTCACACAGAGACATCATTACAGGCTCAGGCAGCTCCAGAGGGGGGACGACAGACACAGATTACTACATTTTTTCAGAGATCCACCCCACTCCCAGCCCCTACACAGCAGGGAATTACTCTCCAAAGAGCAGAGACACTCAGAGCCCGCAGGAGATAGAGGACACTGGCTTTCGGACACCACGCCTATACCAGAGAGAGATGACAGAGATCAGAACTCAGTTTCATAGAGAGGGTGCGGAGCGAGTGGCTCGCTTCAGAGCAAACCTAGGCATGTTCTTCAGGGAGCTGTGGACACCCCCTTCATTGATGTATACCATTTTATACCCCCAGTATGGTACAGGATGGAGCTAGCTAGGTTGCATATCATTGATTGTATACTCCATGCATATAGCTTTGCATTCTCCTAGTAGTAGAGCTCCATCCCCTCCCCACTCATTGTACTTATTGCACACCCAGATTCAGCTTTTTAGTTTAGTACTTTTTCATTTTGTTGGGATGACAGAGGATACCCCACACAGGTACACTGATTTGTCTCATAGGCCGAGTTCGGTCTTTTGGAAGACGTTAATAAAATCTTTCTTTCTTTCTTTCTTTCTCTCTCTCTCTCTCTCTAGTTGCTGCTTCCGGATGCTCCCTACTGATGTATTGTAGGGCTAGATACTTACCTTCAGTTCTTTCTTTTCTTTTCCAGACAGTGTATCAGATGTCACATGGTTGTAACTTTGGTCTCATAGGTCACTTTGGCCTTTTGAAGATGTTAATATAACATTTCATTTCATTTCATTTCTCTTCTCTCTCTCTCTCTCTCTCTCTCTCTCTCTCTCTCTCTCTCTCAACTGATCAGCATACATGGATCTAAGGAGATATTTGATCTAAGGAGAGGGCAACACTTCAACTGATCAGCATACATGGATCTACCTGATATATGTTTTCTAGTCTTTTCTAGTATTTTCTACTAGTATCATCTCGGAGTCTTACAATTTTGTTCTTATAACTGTAAGACAATCAGTTTATTGTACTTTTTAGTCTTATTTATTTGTTCTCTTTGATGAGACACCAACTTCAGATGTACTCTTAGTTTTGGTCTCATAGGCCATTATGGCCTCTTAGAGACGTTAATATATCATTTCATTTCTCAGCTGTCCATGAAGTATACCGGATGTTGGAGATTGTTTTGAAGGCTTCCATCGCGAAGAAATATTGAAGGCAAGGGTATTTGATTTTTTTATTATGATTCTCAACCACTAGCCATTTCTCTTTTCTAATTGGTTATATATGGACAGCCATTGGACACTTGCTACAGCAATTTGGCTTGTATTTGAGCCATTTGGCACTTGCTATTGCCGTGGGGTATTGTATCTCAGCCATATTGGCTTATGGACAGCTTTATGGGCATATGATTCAGCCATATGGGCTTGTGGGAGAGCTTTTTGGACTTCTAATTCAGCCATATGGGTTTATAGATAGCTATGTGGGCTATTGGATAAGTTATATTGGCCGGTATCCACATGAAGTATACATATTCTTGGCATTTTCATGGGGCGTTTTTTGATGACAATCCATGTATATGAATTATTGATGGTTGGATGTGGATAAATTTGGGAGCACACTGGATAAATCTGGAGCGTGTGCTCCCCCAAAGCTTGTACATGATATTTTTCTCCTTGGGTAATTGAATACACCAAGAGGGAGGGAGGGGGGTCGGTCCATTCTGGCCTCTATGTGGTGTCAAATGTGCACATCTCTCTTTTACAATTTTGTGAAATTAAGTGGCATATGTTTAAGTTGTGGCCAATTTAAGTGCTTAATTGCATTAATAGACTAGTGTTTTGAGAAACCCCTTCTGTCCCACGCGAAGTTACATTAGTATCAGAGCTTTGGCTCTTTCACCCTCGTGTGAAGACGATCCTATTGGGGTCGCATAAACACTGGCTATTAGTGTAGGTAAACACTGCGAGCTTATCTACTTATGGGAGGAGACATGCATCATGAGCATGAGCAGAAGAATGTCTGGCTTATGGATATATGAGTTCGTGTAATCTACTTTGGAAACATAGACTTTGTTTTATGCCTGGACTAGTTTATTGATATTTGGGTTATTCTATCAAGCCCATAGCAATCTCTTCTGGACCCATGACAAACTTGACAAATAAGAGAAATACTTTACCATTGTTATTCGTTTTGTGTTTAGCAAATATGCTTGGATAAGTGCTTACCCTTGTATATGTATACAAGAAACAAGGTGAATTGTTTGCCTTGAGTTGTTTCAGGGAAATATTGTCAATGGTTGAAATGCTTGGTATCTATGGTATACATGATTATCATATGGATTTAAGGCTCCCTTTGTGGGATGTATTGGATTCATGGAGCGTATGACAACTCATGTAGTGAGGATTATTCTATGGATTTGTGCTAGCAACCGAAATGCCGATAAAACTATTGGCGCCCCAAATGCCTATAAACTATGTGTAGGAGAAATGTTTATGGAGCACTAGGATATGCATGCCTATGAGTGATTCTTATCTTATGTTACACACTTGAGCCCATCTTGCCTCCAAGGTGTGCGATTAGAGTACCAACACAAAGTGCAAGTGGTAGAGTGGACATGACACCCTGGTTGGCAGGGACTTATGTCTACGCCAAGGGTCATGTGGACATGATGCCTGGTTGGTAGGGGACTTATGTCTACGCCAAGGGTCATGTGGACATGACGCCTAGTTGGTAGGAGACTTATGTCTACACCAAGGGTTATGTGGCTGATGCCTAGTTGGTGGAGAACTTATGTCTATTCCAAGGGTCGTGTGGACTGACACCTTGGTAGGGGACTTGTGTCTACACCGAGTGTCAGTAGACTAGAATCTGGTATGCCAGGAATTTGATATCTACGCTCAGATCTAGAGGACGTTCTACATCCGTATGCATGGTCAAGCGGTCTTCTATTTCTTGGCCTAGTGTTCACATGTATGGCAAGCTATACTGTGTCAGTTTCAATGGTTCGGTAGACCTCCAAATCGGGGAAACTCACTGTTGTTGTAGAGTATTCATTGGAGCAGGGTATTTGATCCAACGCTTGCTCAAGAAAGGCATATAATCTCTCTACATTGGGAATTTGTCACATTAAAAATGGTTATGTTCACTTTTCCACGTGTAGCCAGACAATGCAACTTGGGGATGCATCACAAGCCAATTTGGAGAGTCATTTCAGAAATGATGCAGCCCTTTCAGCCAGTCCCAATGCTTGAGGAAATAGAGAGACTTCAAGATTGGTGTTTTGATACATACTCCTCTACCTTTTGCCAATTTGTTACCACCTCCATGGATTCAGGATCATGCAAATCACCTCTCACATATGTCAAAATCTCTTGCTTGGTGGAAAGCTGCACTAAAAAGAATTTAGAAGAGTGGATTGCTCCTCAAGCAACGATTGTTTCTGTGGAGATAATTGGTTGGATTATTCCCAATGAGATATCTTTTGGTACAAAGGTGTATTGCCATTGCTTCTTGTCAGCGGTGCTCCCATCTCTTGCTTGGTGGAAAGCTGCACTAAAAAGAATTTAGAAGAGTGGGTTGCTCCTCAAGCAACGATTGTTTTAAGGAGCAACGAATGTTTCTGGGTACCCAATGGGATCTCTTTTGGTACGAAGGCGTATTGCCATTGCTTCTTGTTGGCGGTGCTCCTATCCTACAGAGACAGTGCCTCACCTTCTTTGAAATTCTTTACACTCTCGGGATTTTCTTCATGAATTGTCTGAACATCTTCGGGCTCGTTTTCTTGGGATGCGTTTCGGTCGAATGTTCTGGCTCTTTGGTTTCCTTTCTCCTTCCCTACCAGACTATATATACTTCCTTGACTGGACTAGATTTTGGGCATTGTGGACTATGTACCATGCTTGAAATCAGTTGCTCTTATCTGGAAATTCTGTCCGGCTATTTGTTTATTTCCGGAGAACCCTTTTCCAATCCCTCTGAGATTCTCATGAAATTGGGGGCCTTTCCTTCCCAGATTCTCATGAAATCAGGGGCCTTTCCTTCAAGCAATTAGAAGTGTTTTCCCACTGTTTCTGAACTGAGTAGTAGCCGCCCCGATTTGGGACAACTATGAATGTATAATTCGTTTTTCTTAATGAGACAACGGTTTTACTAAAAAAAAGAAAATAAAAAGAGTCTGTTCGGAATGTGTAGGATAGAGCACAATTCAATGCTAACCAAAGCAATCTGGGAAGAAGGCCAAATGGTGTACTTGAGAATTCCTAAAGATTCTTAGGTAATGAGAGGACTAGAAAAGTTTTCAAGTTATCTCCGAGATATTCTAGACCATACTTAATCTTGAAAAGATTAATGAGGTAGCGTACAGATTGCATCTTCATGAGGGAATACATTTGTATCTAGTCTTTTATGTTAGTAGATTTAAATACAAACAGACGTGATGGCAGGGAGTGCAAGGTATGGACATGTAATTTGTGTGGATACTGATGATGCCAGGTTCTGCATGGCCTCTAGCTTGGGGGTGGCTTCCCATTGGATTTGGTTTGGAGCCTATGGTTGGGTGGCAAGTGCTAGCTGTTGGGAATCAAGGTCTTACTTGTGTGAACCCACTCTTGTGAGTGTGGTAGCGTTTGTGTGTGAACCACCTCTTGGAGGGGTTATAATAATATCTAGATATTTGTGTGTGATATGACATAAGCAGTGATCTCAGGAAAAGAACCTTTGTAACTCCTAAAGGTACATAGACTTCATTGAAGAAATGAATCAAAAGTCACATCATTGAGTCGTGTACTTTACCCTCTCTCTAGCAGTCTTCTCTCTGAAAACTCACCCTTTATCTCTTTCTGCTCCATGGCCATGGTTGCCTTCACCTTCAAGCCACCATAGCTTCACCCTAGCTGTGCAGCTCTACCATGAAATTTATTTAAAGTTTTTTTAAAAAAAGTTGCTTCTAAGGCGATGCCTTCCGCGTTTTGGCCTCCCCTACCATGCAGTGTTGCAATGAAATGCGTTTCATTCCATGTGAATGAAACGAAACGTTTCATAGGAAAGAAACACGTTTCTTTCATGATGCTGGGAAACCTACGTTTTTTCAACGTATTCTATCTAGAGAGCACGTTTTTCGAAAAAACGTCTACAGGCGACTGGGAAATTGATTGAAGGAGCTCCCGCCTTGCACAAATCAGCTCCTACCAGCTCCTCCCGCACTTTCGAGGTTCTGTGCCCGCCAACTCTCTGGTTGGTTGTGCTGATTTGTGCTTTTTTTCTTCGATTTTGTAAAAAACACACAGATTTTGAAATTTGGGGGTTTTCATGCCCTGCTTTTGTCAAGATGCCTCGCAGTAAGGATGCCATGTGGGCCCATGTCACTCCCCTATCTAAATATGGTGGTTCCGGCACACAAAAGTGGAAATGCAATTTTTGTGGGATTTGCTCAGGAGGGTCCATAATCCGTGTTAAGGCCCATTTCACAGGTTTAACTGGGGAAGGCATTGGTGCATGCAAACTTGTGCCTGCAAACATCAAAGCTGAGCTACAAGAATGGAAAAGACAGCAACTGACAGGACGCGGTTGTGGGCCTGTGCTTGAGGATATTGGGGTTAGTGAGGATACATGTGAGGCATCAAAGAGAACACGGTTGGGTTCAGAGGAAGATGCACAGAGCCAAGTAGGATTTGGGGGTGCTTGTAGTTCCACTCCCACGGCAACACGAACCCCTTTGCCCGCAGCACCCAAAGCCTCTCTAAAGAGAGCAAGCATTCAAGCAAGCATGCAAAGGCAGGCAATTAAAGATGCAACTAGAGAACTCACTAGGCTTTTCATCCAATGTGCTTTCACATTGTGTGCACACCACGATGGAAAAAGGCCATGAGGGCAATCAGCCGCATTGGATGTGAGTGGGAGGGACCCTCCTATGAGACCTTGCGCACTAAAGAGCTCAGAAGAGAGCAACAAGCAGTGGAGGTGGAGATGGAGCCATTAAAAGCCACTTGGAGCAGGTATGGTTGCACATTGTTATGTGATGGGTGGTCAGATATATGCAAGAGGAATGTGTACAATATTTTGGTGTCCTCTTGCAAGGGCACTATGTTTTTGCGTGCCATTGATGCATCTATGCCTGGGATAGTGGTGATAGGAGCATTTATATGGTCACACCTCCGCGAGGCTATCATGGAGATAGGCCCACAAAACATAGTGCAAGTGGTCACAGATAATGGTAGCAAATGTGTCTCTATGGGACGGATGCTAGAGGATGAGTTTCCACAGATTATATGGACTCCATGTGCATCCCATAGCCTAGACTTGCTCATTGAAGATCTTGCCAAGATTAGGTGGATTGCTGACATCTTTGACACTGCGCATAGCTTGGTGAAGTTTGTTACGAAGAGGCCCAATGTTTTGGCAATGTTTCGTGCCAATAGTGACCTTGAGCTTTTGAAGCCGGATTAGAGAGGCTCTTAACCAATGCACTCTCTTGACAGATGAGAGGTACTGAACTTCCAACTAGTTGCCTTCTTGTTGTAACTTGTAAGTTTGTTCGTACTATGATCTATCCTAGCCTATAGGAGTGAGCTAATAGCTTTGATCATTCATGGCTAATTTTCAGGGGGGTTGAGGACATTCGACGGGTTTGGAATGACCGGTGGGATTGGTTCCATAGACCAATCCACGTGGTTGCCCACATATTGCACCCTCTCTGGCGTAGTGAGGCCCAGTATATTAATGAAGAGTTGGAAGATGGATGGCAAGATGACATTCAGAACTGGACAGGAGGAGACGTGGAGCTCATGAGACGCTTGGAGGATGAGCGGCTAGTGTATCGGAATGCCAGCCACGCATTTGGTAGACAGACTGCATGCATGCGAGAGACACAGCTTCAGCCAGTCTCATGGTGGGAGAAGTATGGGATCAGTAGGCCTCACTTGGTGAGTACAACTCTAAAAGACAAGTCTGTTATTTACATAATACATTGATCAATGATGATTATACTTAGACTTTAGTACCTTGGGGCCTGTACTTACAAAGTTTTTGTACTTTAATGGCAGAAACGCCTCGCCATTCGAGTCCTCTCACAAGATTGCAGTTCGGGTCCTCCTGAGAGGAAGTGGAGCACATGGGCCCTCTTCCATACAAAGAAGAGGAACAGGTTGTCTACTGCTCAGTTGGAGCGGTTGGTGCATTGCCATTGCAATCTCCGCCTGATTGAGCAGTCAGGCAATCCGATAGAGCCTCGTCAGGTCAATGTCGATAAAATTGACATTGAGAAGATGAAAGATGTCTGAGAGATTCCTCACGAGGAGCGCGACATATATGCTATGTTGTATGAGGAGTTGATGGCACCTGCAAACAGTTGAGCCAGCATCATCCTCTTCTGAGGGTGACATTGAGTCTACCGAGGAGAGTACTGATGAGGACATCGAGGATGTTGAGGATTGAGTGCCCAGTTGGTAGTGCCCACACTCCATATTGAGGACTTTAGTCTTTGGGGCTATCAAGCTCCTCTAGTTTACTAATTGTCATCATTCATGCATGATTGCATCTTTCAGGCTTCAGCATGCTTTACTTTGTGTATTTCAGACTTCAGTTTACTGTTTTTGTATCAGCTCAAGATTCAAACTTTTTGTGATCACTTTGAGTGCCATTATTGAGTAGTTTCCATTATTGATGATGAAATCCAGATCTTGATTCTTGATGTTGCCAATTTGTTAGTTTTAATGTGTAAATGATGCATGTTTAATATTGTTTTGTAGGGAAGGCAACATATTTTTAACATATTATAAACCTGTATATAAATTTTGAGCCCTGTACCTCCCCTTTTTGTATGAAACGTTTTTGAAACTTTTGGAAAATGAATGAAACGTTTATGAAACGTGTGGCAACTATGCTGCCCATCTCCAACTAGTTCGCCATTCGTTGCGCTTTAGTACTACTCGCCTACATGTGCCTCAACATCTGCTCTTGCCTATCTATGCTTCTCCAGCACATCAACAGGCTGTGTCTGCGAATAGCACTACCCGACCCACAATAGAGGCCCTGGTGTAACATACAAACAAGAGATGACTGCTAACAGTTCTGACCACATGCAGAAGCGGCGGGAAGCTTTCTTGAGGCTTTGGAGGCGTGTCCCGTTTCTCACAAAGAGGTGGTGACCCCACTTGGCATTACAGACCACCTGTGTGGTTGTTCCTCGCCTCCCCCCCCGGCCCCGCGCGCTCCGCTTGTTTGAGATAGCCTTCTCCTCACAGAGCGGCTAGCCGGAGGAGGAGCGACTCTTCCCCCTTTTTGATCTTTCGATCCTCGCTCTTAAAAGAGGCGAGTTTGTATTTAGTCCTTCGTGGTTGTATCTAGCCCTTTGTTGGGTATTGGACTCACACACTCACACACACAAACCTGCATATTAGGGTTAGGTGCAGGGTAGAGAAGCTCACACAAAGAAATGAGAGAGAGAGAGAGAGAGAACCAAAAGTGTGGTATCCACAAAATGCAAGTCAACCCTTGCATGTGTGCCACATCCATATAATATAGAAGTACAAAATATTATATGTTAGAGTGTCCTTTCACACTTGATGTCCAAGGGGAAAAACCACATGGGAAAAAGTGCCCTTGGTTAAGCCCTGTTCACACATAGCACTACCATAAGTGAGCATATGCCTACAAATCCCCCCTGTAGTGGAAGTGTGAACCTGTACAAGGTAGCAGATCACTCTCTGTATGAGAGTAAGCCCAAAGCTTTGCGGAAAGCTTCAAACTTTTCTCGAGGTAAAGCCTTTGTGAATAGATCTGCAACATTATCCTGTGTAGGGCAATAAGATAAACTGATCTCCCCTGCATGTAGCCTCTCTCTGACATAGTGATAATGAATCTCTATGTGCTTGGTACGTGCATGAAATACTGGATTTCGTGCCACGGCCATAGCACTCTGGCTATCAGTGAGAATGGTGGTGGGTGTCTGTTGATACAATGTGCTTTCAGCTGGACTATTCTCATAACCTTGGCTGGTTAGATGAGCATGTATCTTATCATACCAAGCTCTTGGAGCTTGCTTTAACCCATACAATGCTTTGTGCAACCTGCATACTTAATGTTCCTCACCAGGAACTACAAAACCAATGGGCTGATTTACATATACTTCCTCCTGTAAATCCCCATTTAAGAATGCAGTTTTGATATCCAATTGATGCACTTTCCATCCTTTATGGGCAGCCAATGCAATCACAGATCTTATTGTGGTCATTCTCGAAGTAGGAGCAAAAGTCTCTTCATAATCTATTCCCTTTTTCTGGGAGTAGCCTTTAGCCACAAGTCTTGCTTTGTACCTGTCAATAGTACCATCAGACTTTCTTTTGACTTTGTACACCCACTTTGTGCCAATTACATGCTTGCCTTTAGGCAATTCCACAAGATCCCATGTATTATTCTTCATGATAGAAGAAATTTCAGCTTGCATAGCTTGCAACCAATGCTCATTTTCATGTGCTTCTTCATAAGAAGAAGGCTCTTCTGAATCAAAGAGACCACCCGTTGCGAATGCAGACTCCTCACGATGTACATTCAAGGCATGGCTGGAACTAGCCCTTGTTCTACCTGTGATGAGTGGAGCTGCAAGTTTGCTTTCTTGCAAAGTTTTCAGCAACCATCTTGGCACTGACTTGGCTGTGTCTATGGCTGTTTGCTCTTCCCTGACAAGATCTTCCACTTCTTCCACAGAAGGGGGCTGAATGGCTGGCTGGTCCACATCTTCTACATGTGGATTTTCTTGTGTAGGGGCTGGCTGATCTGAATCCCCCCTAATTGCAATGGGTAAAAGTCCATCAAACATGTCCTGTATGCCTGTATCATTGCTTTTATACAAGCTGACCATGGGCTGTTCTGAATTTTCAGCAAATACGACATCTCTACTCACAAAAATCCTTCGTGTAGTTGGATTATAAAGACGGTATCCCTTGCTTTCATTGCTGTAGCCCACAAAAATGCATTTAATTGCTTTGTCATCAAGCTTTGTTCGGAGTTGTTCTGGCACATGTGCATATGCCAAACACCCAAATGTACGCATATAATCCACTGTTGGCTTTCGGCTATACCAAGCCTCAAATGGTGTTATGGTTTTCAAAGCTTTTGTTGGACACCTGTTCAACACATGAGTTGCACACATTATAGCTTCCATCCAAAATTTGTGAGGCAACTTTTGTGCTTTCACCATGCATCTTGCCATCTCCATGAGAGATCTATTTTTCCTTTCAGCTACACCATTCTGCTGCGGTGTATAAGGCACAGTACATTGGTGTTTGATGCCCTTTTGAAGCATATAATCCTTGAATGCATTTGACATGTATTCTCCACCTCTATCGGAGCGGAGTGTTTGGACTTTACATGCACACATATTTTCAGCCATTGCTACAAAGTGTCGAAAGCATGTAAACACATCTTCTTTCGCTTTCAAAGGGTAAGCCCAAGCAAACCTGGAGTAGTCATCAATGAATGTGACAAAGTAAAGATGCCCCCCTATGGATGGTGTCCGCATTGGACCACATACATCACTATGTATGAGCTGTAATTTACTTTCAGCTCTAACAGCTCCATCTTTGGGGAATGGTTTCCGATGCATCTTTCCCAAAATACACCCCTCACATACATGTCTTGGCGGAGACTCAAGAGGCGGCATATTATCAACCATATGATGCTTCTGCAAAAGCATCAAACTCTGAAAATTTACATGCCCAAAACGAGCATGCCATAGCTCTGCATCATGTATTGCAGGAGTGTGGGCAGCCACTGTATTTGCATCATAAGTGCACTTGTCATAGCTGTCCAGCTTATACAAGCCTTTGTATCGTGTTCCAGAAGTGACTATTTCATAACCCTTTGATGGGTCTTTTACCAAACACTTCCCATCTTCAAATTCAACCTTTAAACCTTGGTCGTTTATGGCTGAGACGGAGAGCAGATTTTTCTTTATCCCTGGAACATACAATACATTTTTCATACATATATTGGCACCATTGGCTGCAATAAGTATGACATTACCAATTCCCTTTTACTGGATATGTGGTATGATCTGCACATGATACAGTGCGGCCATTTGAAGCATAAACCAAGTGCTGAAATACATCTTTGCATGAAGTGATGTGGCTCGAAGCACCACTAGCAAAATACCATGATGCATTCTGTCTGTCAGATGCAATGCAAGACATATCAGTGTCTGAAGCACCTGGTGTGTCACTAGTGCATGTGACCAAAAAAGTGTACTCTTCCTGGATTACATTAGCTGATTGCTGTGCTTTGTCATCCGAAGAGTCTGCTACTGCATTGCCTGCTTCTTTCTTTTTCTCTTTTGCAATCCTTTTCCTACATTCATTGATGTAGTGTCCAGGCTTATGGCAGTAGTGACATTTTCCCTTCTTTTTGGGCTTGTTTGCATCCCCTTTGTCAGACTTTTCACCACTAGAAGAGGGCTGTCCATGACCAGCCTTGCTAGACTGTTGTCCCCCATGCTTAAAGCTCTTTGCTTTACCCTTATCCTTGGCTGTAAATGCCTTTTCTCCACCACGGTTGCTCAATATGTTTGCTCTTGTTTGCTCTTCCTGCAAGAGTAAACCTACGAGCTCTTCAAAAGTGACGGGATCACCACCTCCTCTCATCGAGAGGTTGAGAGAGGTGTGAAAGCCCAAGTAGAAAGGCGGTAAAGAATGAAGAGTGTTGGTGACCATCTGTCTATCTGGGATAACCTCATCAATGTTGAGCAATTGTTCCTGCAAATCTTTCACTTTGGTGAGATGATCTGCCATAGAGTCACCCTCATCCATAGAAAGAAGATCCAATTGCCTCTTCAAGTAGGCAACTCTTGCTTCGTTGCGTACCTGATACATTGCTTCCAATGTGTCCCATGCAAGCTTCGATGTCTTGCATGAACGAATGTGTGGAATAATAGTCCTTTTCACTGAAAGGGCTATCAATGACATGGCCTGTGCATCTCTAGAGTCCCATCTCTTCTGCTCTTGTGTGGGAGCAGGATCTGCATCAGGAGCTCTTTGAGCACCTCCCCTTTGAGGCGTGGCTGGCTGAATAGTATGTGGGCGTGTGTCATCACCACACACAATACCCCAAAGCCCTTTGGCTACCAGCAAATTACGGATCATAAAACTCCAGAGGGAGTAGTTAGATCCATCCAGCTTGTCCTCCTGGGTGAGCACACCAAATACATCCGTAGCATTTTGTGCCATGTCAACAAAGTATAACTGCAAGCAAACCAAGCACCAATGTGCACTGCCAGGCAACCAAATGTCCTGCGCAAATGTATGCCTGCAAACCAATTCAAGTGTAAACCTGCACCAAATTGTCCAATTACACTCAATGTGTATACATACGCGACAAATCGCAGCTGTAATGCCCAATTGCATGCTCCAACTAGAAAATCCCCAATTTTTATGCACTCCAATTGCTTCAATGTGCATCTAATTGGCCAATTTTCACAAAAGCCCCAAATTTCTGCAAATGTATGAGCTTCAATTTGCCAATTTTGACCTCAATTTTGAAAACCCCCAAATTTCTGCAAATTAGAGAGGTTCAATTTGCTGATTTTGACCTCAATTTCAAAAACCCCCAAATTTCATCTGTAATTTTCTTTTCAATCTGACTTGCACAGTATTCATTGTCTGCAAAATCGGCATATGACCTGCCCTGCAATGGCTGCAGATTTTGTATTTGAGTTTGATAAAAAAAATTGCACAGAGAAATACCTTCCTGCAGGGGCAGCAGGCTTGGAGCAGACAATCAAATAGAGTTGACGGCGGGAGCCGGTGGAGCTGTGCAGAGCTGCAGGTGTCGAGGAGAGCAAAGCTGTAGACGGTTGCAGTCGTTGCAGGTGGAGGCGTTAGAGGGAGTGTTGCAGGGCGGCGGTTTGCTGTGGGCAGCCGACGGGGAAAAAAGCAGATGGGCGCTGGCTAGGCAGCTGGTGCGAACAGCAGAGGCGACCTGGCAGGCGGAGTCGGGCGCTCAAAGCAAGGCGAGCACGGAGGGCTTAGGGAGCGCTGGGCGCTGCTGGGCACGGTGATGTCGGGCGAGCAGGTCTGAAGCGGAAACCGCTGTAGTCGCTGGCGGGAGCGAGCCGGAACGGAACGTCGAGCAGGGACGGACGTGAACAGGACGGAGGGGCAACGCCGTGTGCACGGAACACACCGTTGGAGTAGCGCCGGAACGGAACGATGCTGACGACGGGCTGGAAAGCGGGTCGAGACGACCTGAACCGAGACGCCGGAACCGCAGGACCGACACGTCGGCCGGCGACTGTGTGACCCTAGGTGGCGGCAGAAGCGGGCGCCGGGTGGAGGTGGAAGAACCGCGGCTGTAGATGGCGGCGCCGCCCGCGAGCTGGGCGGCGGTGGTGGGCTCCCCACTAGTGCCGCCCGTCTCTGGCGGCCGGACGGCTGAGCTCCGATGGACGGAAATACAGCGGCGACGGAATCTGACGGACGGAAAAACGCAGGCGACGGAATTTGGCAGCCTGTGGATGGAATTTCACAGAAATTTTTCCAGCAGCAGTTTTCCAAGGCCAGCTCCCAGCTCCCAGCTCTGATACCAAATGTTGGGTATTGGACTCACACACTCACACACACAAACCTGCATATTAGGGTTAGGTGCAGGATAGAGAAGCTCACACAAAGAAATGAGAGAGAGAGAGAGAGAACCAAAAGTGTGGTATCCACAAAATGCAAGTCAACCCTTGCATGTGTGCCACATCCATATAATATAGAAGTACAAAATATTATATGTTAGAGTGTCCTTTCACACTTGATGTCCAAGGGGAAAAACCACATGGGAAAAAGTGCCCTTGGTTAAGCCCTGTTCACACATAGCACTACCATAAGTGAGCATATGCCTACACCCTTTGTGGCAGTTTTTTCATTAACTAACAAAAGGATCTTTTCTCGGGAAAAAAAAAGAAAGGACTGATGAGAGAGTGATTGTCCCACTATTTGAAGTAGTGAGAGCAACCTTACCGACTCCTTTTACTGGATACGAGGAGTTGTTTGCACATGTGGCTGTTCCTCCTTGAGGTGCAGACTCAAGTGAGGAAAATAAATCATGCTGAGAAGTAATTTACTTGCTAGCACCACTATCAAAGTACCAGACATGCTAAAACTGACATGCATAGGTGATGGAAAGAAGGATCCTAACTATAGTGCACATTGAATGCCCAATCATCTTGTGCATAGTTCACGGATTTCTTCTTTTCAGCACTTGGTGCTAATGCATCCGCCACAGCCATGCCTCACTCTTTCTTCCTTTTCTTCTCCAGCCTTTTCCTACATTCGTTGATGTAATGGCCTGTCTTATGGCAGGAGTTGCATTTGCCTTACTTATCACCCCTCTTCTCAGCATTCTTTCTAGAAGACTGGTTTGATTTTATCTTTGGCTTATAGCTGCTATGAGAAAAGGCTTTGCCTTTACTTTTTTGACTGGCAGCAAACCCCTGATCTCCTAGATGCATACTAGTTTGTTTTTGTTGAGATTTCTCTTCTTGCAAGAGCATTGCAACCAACCCATCAAAAGTAAGGGCATTGGGATTATCCTACATCATGAACCGTAGTGTAGATGCAAAACCTTGGTATGAATCCGGTAGAGCTATGAGAACATAGTCACAAGGGACGGGGGACGGGGACGGGGACGGGACGGGGGACGGCCATAAGTAGGGAACGGGGACGGGGGAGGGAACGACACTCAAAAAAATTTTTTTTTTCTACTCCACACTTATTCTACTTTGGAAGTACATCAAAATGAGCACAAATTTACACTAAAATGGTAAGCTTTTGAGTCATATTAACAAAATACGCCAATCAAAGAGTGAATGCATTGACGGTTGAGGATGATGCTATGGTTGAAGATGGCTTGAGCCTTGAGCAATGAGAGAGAGAGAGAGAGAGAGAGAGAGAGAAAGAGAGAGAGAGAGAGAGAGAGAGAGAGAGAGAGAGAGAGAGAGAGAACCTAGAGGCCTAGAGGCTTGGAAGTTGGAAGACTCAAGAGGCTTGAGAGAGAGAGAGAGAGAGAGAGAGAGAGAGAGAGTCTAGATAGTAGAGAGTAGAGCCTTGTGTGAGAGGCTTGGAAGTTGGAAGTTACTAAGTTAGAAGAAGCTTAGGGGAGAGAGACTAGAGAGAGTAGATACACTCATAGAGTGTAGCTCTCATGAGGCTTGAGGCTTGAAAGTTGAGAGAGAGAGTTGCTTGAACTTTGAAAACTTGAAGGGGTGTGTGTGTGCTTGTAGCCTTGTAGCCTTGTAGCCTTGTTCTTATATAGATATTAGATAGGCAAGAGAGAGAGGCAAGGGCAAGACTCGAGAGAGAGAGAGAGGCAAGGGCCAAGCCTCAAGGGCCAAGGCCCAAGGCCCCAAGGCTCAAGCCTAAAGGCCAAGCCTCAAGGCAAGAGAGAGGCAAGGGCCAAGGGCCAAGGCCCAAGCCTCAAAGGCTCGAGGCCTCGCCAAACGGCTAGAAACGGCCAAGGCAAAACGGCTAAGAACGGCCAAAAAAAAAACGAGTCTGACTGCGCGCAACGGCTCCCAGCCGTACTCGTTCCTACTGCCGTCCCCTTCGTCGTCCCTTGTGAGGGACGCCTCCAAGGGGGACGTCCGACCGTCCCCTACCGTCCCCGTTGTTGAACCGTCCCGACCCGGCGTCCCTCCGTTCCAACAGTCCGTCCCTTCCGTCCCCTGTGACTATGTACGAGAATAGTAGATACCAAAGAAGTGTCTGGATAGGTCTCATCAATATATGCCAGCTGCTCCGTGGGATCTTTAATGCTTGTGAGGAACTCATCCATTAAATGTTTCTCATTCATATGCTCGGACTCTCACTGCTTGTGCAAGCAGGCCACTCGTGTCTCGTTACACACTTGGTAAAGCGTAGCAAGCACATCCCAAGCATGTTTCACAGTTTTACACGAGCGAATATGAGGAATAATGCTCCTTTTCACTGAAACTGCCATTGCCTGTGCATCCCTGCCATCCCACTGGGCTTGTTCTGTTGTGGGAAGTGTGGAGGGAGATGCCATAGTTACATCAGAATTTGTATCATCATCCAAAGTACCTGTACTGTGTTGGCAAGATATGGTGTGTCTCGATGCCAATAACAAAATTCCAAAGCTCTTTGGCGACCAATACATGGCGCATCATATAAGACCACAATGGGTAGTTGGTCTCGTCAAGCGTATCCTCGGCAACAGAATAAATCCCAAATCATCACCGCTTGCCATTGTGCTTGCAAATAACTAATCTTTGACACAAAATGCAAATATCCCAACTACTTGTAGATACTGTCAATGCCTATTGAATGCAACCGAAATGGCTGCTAGTAGAGCCCTGATGACAATGATGATGGAAACCTGCAAAGTGTATGAAAAAGTATAGAATGTAAAGTGTGGAAATGATATTTAGTAGGAATGCACGAGACAAAGGAAACATGCCATTGTCACACCAACATGCTTTCTTTAACTAGATGGAGATAAGAAGAGCATTTCCTTCATGGTAGTTTTCTCTTACAAGAGATGGATAGAGAAGAAGCTCATGAGAGAAAGAAACCTACACTCAAACCTATTCAAGCAAGCGAACCTTCAAGGTTGCAAGAATCCAACAAAACACACAAGTAATTAACAGTAGAGAAGAGGAAAGCTTACAAGTATTCTATTGTAAGGGAATGAATGTGTATTAATATTAAAATTGACTTATATATAAACGACTAGTCTTCATGCAAAGCTGGACAAAACTTTAAAATAGTTCATTGGCACTAGCTCTACTCTAGGGAAACATGTACATTTTCACTTCTGCATTTGACATTAAGCTCACAGTAAGGCCGTTGGAGAAGTTTGTCAATTCTCCATTTGACATTAAGCTCATGGTAGGACTACTATATAAAGAAGAACGGAACGGATAGGTGGTGCACAACAAGATAGTAGCAAGGTAGCTAGCAAAGAGTAGGAAATCATAAATTATTTCCTGATCCTCCTGCTTTTGTTTGTATAATCAGAATCTTCTTCGAGCAGCAACAATGGGTTTCCACTCAAAATGGTTCTAGCCATAGTTGGAGGAACATGCTTACTGATTTTGGCTGCAGCTGGTGTGGTCATATTTGCTCGTAGGGTTGTGGTCAGCAGGCATGCCACTACTACAAATCATGGCAAAGGCAAGTCAAATAGAGACAAGGTGCAGAAATGGTATTTGTGTGGAGATAATAGCTTGAATCTCGTGGCATTGTGCCTCAAGGGAAATCCCGTCGTAAACAGAAGTGCAAGACGGCCGATCAGTATCTCTCGAGGTAGCTATTGTTGTGAATTTGAAACTATGCCCACTCTATTATATCAATTTTCATGGTTCATTGTCCTGCTTGTTCTTTTCATATTCTCAGTTGCCGGACTCTGTAAGTTCTAATAACAGGGATTCAACCCCACAACTTGGAAGCATAAGCCAGATTTCAGGGCTGCCTCCAGAATGGATTATGCTAGATACTGGATTCAAACCTCTAATGTAGGTAGATGGTGGATAAGCACTGTAGTGGTTAGTAACATAAACCCCTTCGAGCTGGTGGTCGAAATAGAACTGTGTGATAGGTAGCCTGATGTACAATGGCCTTTTTTGGGATTGCACATAAAAAACTCAAACTAATATAAGTACGACATTATCCCCACAGGAAGGGAGTTGGTGGTAAGATCTAGCATGCTGTGATTAAACCTTGAGATCCCACGACATAGTCAACTGTACTAGTGCCCTCACGAAAAAAGCAAGCCAGCCCCTTTTGAAATAGGCCGTTCAGATAACCAAGTGTAAATGATCTGCCCACATGCACGCCCTAAATCCAACGGAGGCCATATGTTGTAATGTTTCCTTATCGTCATAAGTCTGGCTGTCCTTGTTTCCTTAGGCTCCCACCTCTAGAAGTCTAATGCATCTTACCAACCTTTATTACTTGTTGATTTTAAGTTCTGGAATTTAAACTTACTTGTTGATTTTAAGTTCTGGGATTTAAAGCAACGAACCTTTTTAAGCTCTGAAATTTAAATCTCCTACTAGAAGGGGGGAGGAAAGTAGCATACTGCTATGTATACATCTTTGTCTGCCTAGGCATTTGAAGCCCGCTATATGTGGAATGTGCATCCCTATGTACTATTGATAGTACCTTGTTCATATGTGACGTGTATAGCATGCCCACTCCTCTTGATCCCTTAACTCCCCCTGACACACATGTCAATGCATTTGAGTTCCTAGACACGTGGCATATGCATCCCTTCGTACTACTCAATATACATTGTTTAAAAGTGACATTATAGCATGTCCACTCCTCTTTACCACTTGACCTCTCCTTAGGGCTCGGCTACTCATTTGGTGGATCACTGAACAGCTTTCTAGCAGCCCAGTTCAGACATGGGAGGTCTTCAAAGAGGTTTTATGCAAAGTTCTTGCCTCCCATGCTATGGAGATGATCGTGAGCAAGTGGGACAAGATAAAGGAGAAAGATAATGAGTATGTGCAGACATATGTGAACAAATTTTGGAAGATCTATTTGGAAGTCTCTCCATTTTTGCTACATGCAAAAGGGTGGACAGCATTCTAAACCCTTTGTGAAAGATGTAAAGAGTTGCGAGAAGGCTGAAAATACGCAGCCCAAGGATGCTTCTCAAAAAAAGCGCAAATTTAGCCTAACCATTGAGCAAAGGGAGCAATATGTGGAAGAGGGGAAATGCTTCTCATGTGGCAGCCAAGAGCATATGTTTCGTGAATGTCCTAAATGCAAGAATAAGGACAATGAGAAGCTGCAAAAGGCAAATGTGCATGCCATTCCTGATGTGCAAGGGAAGTCAAGAAATAATGACAAAGAGAGGATGGTTTGCAAAGCTTGGGGACAGCTCAAGGATCAGGTTGCGATTTTTATGTTTGCTGATTGTGCCACATATAACTTCATTTTTGTGGAGATGGCATCCGCATTGAGCATAGATGTAGAGGAGATGAGACTCCGTATTGAGGCGGAGGCTGCTTTTGTGGGAAAGCAAGTGCAAGTGACCCCTATCATTGCACATACATATCCATGGGTACCCTGATCATGAGAAATTCTTGGTTGCACCATTACAGGGATGTGATGTATTGCCGGGAAAACCGTGGCATCACGGCACCGAGCCACACAAGGAGAATCACTTTTATTCACAAGGGCCGCATGCATGTTATCGAGTTGGTCAAGAGGGAGACTCCATCCAAGTTGTATCTCATGCCCAGATTAATAAAGCAATGAAAAAGTGTGTTTCTGTGTACTTGGTTTTTGTACGTGACATTGTTAAATGTGATGATGTGAAAGTAGACACTGTTACGAGTGATAGGCTGAACCTTTTAGATGCATACAAGGATTGGTCAAGAGGGAGACTCCATCCGAGTTGTATCTCATGCCCAGATTAATAAAGCAATGAAAAAGTGTGTTTCTGTGTACTTGGTTTTTGTACGTGACATTGTTAAATGTGATGATGTGAAAGTAGACACTGTTATGAGTGATAGGCTGAACCTTTTAGATGCATACAAGGATTGTTTTGGAGATGCATTGCTAGGAGAGTTACCTCTTGAGAGACCCGAGAATTACCACATTGATTTGGTGTCGGGTAGTTCCCGGCCAAATAGACCCGCATATAGGGTAAGCGGAGTAGAGCAAGAAGAGATCATGAAAGAAGTGGCTGAATTATTGCATTGAGGCTTGGTTCAGCCAAGCTCTTGGCCATACTATTCACCTGCCTTGCAAGTGCAAAAGAAGGATGGTTTCTTCCACGTGTGTGGATGACGATACTTTAAACAAGCTTACCATTAAGAACCAGTTTCCAATCCCACGTATAGATGACATCCTCGAAAAACTTGATGGGTTTGCATGTTTCAGTCATATTGATCTTAAGGGTGGATATCACCAAGTGCATGTGGCACCACAAGATGTACACAAAATGACATTTAGGACATGATTTGGTTTGTATATATTTTTGGTTAACCGTTTGGACTTACGAATGCTCTGGCCACATTTAATAGAATGATGGATCACATTTTCCGTGAGCATGGGAAATCAAAGGTGTGTTTTTCGATGACATCTTGGTATTTTCCAAGAATGAGGAGGAACACTGCCAACATTGGGCTTTTGTGTTTGAAGAGCTTTGTAAGCACAAGCTCTTTATCAATGTGAAGAAGAGTGAATTTTTTCTCTCAGAGATTTATTATTTGGGACACATTGTGTCAAAGGATGGCATCAGGATGGATCCTGCAAAGATAGAAGCCTTCCGTACATGAAGTATGCAGCTTTTTGGGTTTATGCTCATATGACATGCGTTTTATCACGCACTTTGCATGGATTATTTCACCATTGCATGAGCTCACTAAGAAGAAGGTAGTATTCAAATGGACAGTTAATGAGAAAGAAACTTTCTTTCACCTCAAGGATGACATTATGAGTGGGCTTGTGTTAATCATCCTAGACTTGCAAAAAAACTTTCTTTGTGAAGTGTGATGCATCGAGAAGTTGAATTGGGGCCCTCTTAAATCAAGAGGGACATGTTGTAGCTCCATAACTCCGGTCATGAATTGAACGCTTGTCATCAACAAATCTGACCACTAGGCCTACCTTAGCAATGGCAGAGACTAACAACAAGTTCTTTTTAATGCGTGAAACAAACAAGACTTTTTAGAGAGTGATTATCCCACTGTTTGCAGAGCAGTGAGAACAACCTTACGAACTCCTTTAACTGTCTATGAGGAGTTGTTCGCACATGTGATTATGCCTCCTTCAGGTTTGCTCCGATGAAATTAGACAGGCACAGTCAAAATCAATGACGCTAAGAAGTAATGTGCCTATCAAAATACCAGACTGTTGGAAGGTTGGCGATTTCGAGCGTGTGATCTATGGCTAGAAGGTGCCTTGGATTATCCCATAAGTGAAAGCATGGGAAGTTGAAGAGCTATATATAGGCTAGAGTGGCACCTTGTCATAATCATCTCCTCCGGCCGGTGTTTTGGGAGGCAGCTCACCGGGAGATGGGAGCCCGGTGGAGGGATGCTGTAGTGTCCGTTGGGGGTGTTCGTGGAGCTCGATGGTGATGCGTCTCCTACGTGCGTTAGTCTTCCGCTCCGCATTCTGACATGGTATCAGAGCCCGGGCGTGTGTGGTCCTGGGCGGCTCAGTCGTGTGTGGTCCTGGGCGACCCCCCTCGCGCCTCGGTGGCTTGCGGAGCTCGAATCGCGAGGGAGGGTGTTGGAAGGTTGGCAATTTCGAGCGTGTGATCTATGGCCAGTGATCTATGGCCAGAAGGTGCCTTGGATTATCCCATAAGTGGAAGCATGGCATATATAGGCTAGAGTGGCACCTTGTCATAATCATCTCCTCCGGCCAGTGTTTTGGGAGGCAGCTGACCGGGAGATGGGAGCGTGGTGGAGGGATGCTGCAGTGCCCGTTGGGGGTGTTCGTGGAGCTCGATGGTGACGCGTCTCCTATGTGCGTTAGTCTTCCGCTGCGCATTCTAACATAGACATGCTAAACAGACATGCTAATCTGTCACACTAACATGCATACATCATGGACACAAGGGTCATTATTGCTGTCCACAATGAATGCCTAATCATCATGTGCGTAGCTCCTTGATTCCTTCTTTTCAACACTTGGTGCTGATGCATTAGACACAGCCACACTTTCTTGATTCTCCTTCTCCAATCTTTCTCTACATCCATTGATATAATGGCTTCGTTTCTAACAAGAAGTGCATTCTTCTTTCTTCTTAGACTTATCACTCCCCTTCTCGACATCCTTGCGAGAAGATTGGGTTGATTTTACCTTTCGCTTGTAGTTGCCTTGAGAGAAGGCTTTGCCTTTACCTTTTTGACCTGCAACAAATGCCTGACCTCCCACACACGTATACTAGTCCGGTTTTGCGGGGATCGCTCTTCTTACAAGAGCATTGCAACCTACACACATCAGGGCATTGGGGTTACCCTTCATCATGAGCTGAAGTGTGGATGCGAACCCTAGTATGAATCCAATAAAGGTGCAAAAATAGTAGACACTAATAGATTATCCGAATGGGTCTCATTAATACATGCAAGCTGCTCTTTAAGGTCTTTGATCCTTGCTAGAAACTCATCCATGAAACAAGGGCATTGAAGGCAAGAGCTTTGCGGGTGTGCACAGAGGGAGGGCTTTGTCGCGCACAAAGGCGAGGGGGGGAATGGAAGCAATGGAGGCGAGGTGTAACACATGAAAGAGCTGCCTGATTAAGAACTATGCAAAACACAAGTTTAAACAGAGAGAGATTTCGTTGTAAAACAATGTTTTGTGTATATATGTATCAAGATGTACATAGATCCTACCTCCAAAAGGAAACACCTAAGCCTTAGAGCGTATGACCTGTCCCACCTATGAGGGGTCAGATGACTTATGATTGAACTGGCCCTTGCTATTTATAGGGTCATGGAATTGCTGCTACAACTACTGAACTGTTGTGGGCCAGGTCCTTGGATAGATAAATACGAAAAATCCCATAAAAAGCTGGTTAATGCCGGAAAGGCTCCTAATTATAGCCAAAACTTGAGAGTAGCATGTCCACATGTTGTGCATGTGACATCCCCTCCTGCTAAACTTGATGACGAGAATCCAATTGATACTGACATCTTTCCTTTATTGCATGTGGACTCCATCCTCGGCATTCTGCTTCTAGAACTTGAGGCACTCTTTGACCACTTGGATCTTGTCTTGAAAACCTTCTGTTGCAACCTTGGATTGCTCCAATCTCTAATGCTTTGTTTTGCGTTGAAAAATATACACTTGCTCTTCTTGTCCCCTTATTGGGCTGAAAACCTGTACCTTTCTTGGGTTGAGAGCTAGATCCCTTCTTGTAATCTATGACTTACATTGTCTTTGGTGCTGGCAGACTTGGTTGTCGGGCTGGTGGACTTGCTTTTAGGGTTGGCCATGCCCTCTTTTGCCTCAAAAGGTGTGTCCAAGTGCACCTATCCTTTTTTTAACCTTTTGGCTGCCTTTTTGGCCCATGTTTGGACCAAATAGTCCATGGCCCCAAAAAACATGCTCCATAAATTGATACTGCTAGTCACCTAGGGCCTTAGGCTCTGACACATATGGACACTTATTTGACACATTTGACTTCTACAAGCTTTGCCCAGTGTCTAGACATATCTGGCGGCGACCCTAATAACTGTCCAACACAACCTCACAACATTGCAACTTGCAAGTGGGTTACATTGCAGATGTGGGGGACCTGCACATAAAACTAACACTGACATACTTATGGCCTAGATGGTGCCTAGTGATATGTCCTTGGACAAGGGCTCACAACATGCACAACGCCCATCAAAATATGTCGTGAACGTACTAATTATTCTGAACGTCCATGTGGCACCCTAGTTCAACAGGTTTGCCAGTGAGATATATGTTGTCAAAGCAAGGGAGAAGGAAGCAATCAACAGAGGCAATGGAAATCTTGAAAGGCACATCAGTCGCACACACCTGAGAGAGGCTCAAGAGTTGGCGGTGGAAGCTCTCGTAAGAGTGGTGAGAGAGTAATCATTAACAAAAGATGTGTAACACCTAAAACAAAGGGCTCAAAATGGGTCCAAGCAATGTCTGCCATGTGTCTCTATAAATGTGGCTAAAAGTGGATGACCGGAAAGCAGACAGGCAGATGGGTAGGTCCGCCTTCTCTGATACCATATTGGAATTTTATGGCAAGGAATAGTGATAGCGGGTGTAGAGCATAGGAGAGACATGTTAACAATGAAAACATTGCAGATAGAAAAGTTGCACAACTCAATGATGAATGTAACGATATTTGAAATCTTCACCAAGACATGCTTTTGTAGGCTTTGAGCCTTATCTTATGACCCACCCAAAGAAATCACACACGCACACTAAGCTGATGACACGTCTCACTTATCCTATCTACTCATGAGAGGGTGTTCACACCTAGGGAAGTGTTCACACCTACTAACACACAAGCAGTGATACCTACAAGCTCCAAATCGCAACACTTTCCCAATAGGGCTTTGCTCTGAATAGCTCGGTCAATGATGCCTAGACCACCACGATGATGAGGTAGGCTTGGAGCTTTATCTTATGACCCAAAGAAATCACACACACACACACACTAAGCTGATGACACGTCTCACTTATCCTATCTACTCATAAGAGGTAGTTCTAAATCCCAACACTTTCCCAATAGGGCTTTGCTTTGAATAGCTCGGTCAATGATGCCTAGACCACCACGATGATGAGGGTGGATAATCACCCTCCATGCCCACACAGGCCGATCGTCTATCGTGACTCCTGCCCAAAGAAAGTCCCTAATCAACCGTTGCATCTGTCCAAGGCATGCCTTGGAGAACACCCAACAAGAAGTAAAGTACCACAATCACGTTGCCGATGAAGTGAGCAAAGGAGCTTCTTCCGAATGCCCAAAAGAAGAGAGGGAAGCTATTTTCAGGTGAGATCTGTCCCCACACGAAATCCAAAATATATGTCATAGTGCCACTGGGAATCCACCTGAAAAGACTCAATTCGACGCCAATTCACGTTGGGTGAAGATCCAACCCAAAACCCACAGGACTTGTGCTAGTTGATATGAGCGCCTGAAGTTAGGCAAAAGTCCTTAATGGCAAGCGCAAATTTGTGAAGATCCCCTCCCTCTCCTGAAAGGTAGGTGGCTGTGTCATATTTAACACACGCAATGACTAAACCAAACTCGACCTGGGAGTAGCCGTGCATAAGAGAATGAATGTTGGTGATTTTTCTGGGCTTGCCAATGAGGGCTACTTGCAGCAAATCTCAAATTTGACCACGTGTTGGGCGTCTCCCAACAATCTTGCAAACTAGAGAAGAGGCCATGAGGGAGGAGACTATAGATGCCAAGAGCTAGAGGTCTACTTCAGAGAATAGGCAAGGGGCGGCGGCCTTGGTGGGGGATGATGGAGCGGTTGCCATGGAGTCCTCCTGGATGGATAAATACCTGAGAAGACGACTCTCACCAAGAGATCAAAACCCGTGGCATCTTACCCTTCCAATAATTGACTCATATATGGCAATGATATCCCATAGCATGGAGTGATACAAAACTATCCATGGAAATCTTATCATGGAATATCAGAAGCATGAAACATGAGAGGAGCATCAGCCCCTAATAGATTGTATACCACTCTTCAAAATATCAAGCATGGGGCTAATGAGTATGGTCGAGAGGTCTCCCTCAGCTACGTCACATAGAACGGTAGCTCGATGGCGATGGTGCATGTCTTGGATCTAGAGTTGATGGCCAACGTCCAAGGACCCAGGGTGTGAGGCATGCTAGAATGTGGAGGCCAGGTTTGAGGTAGCTCCTCTTTGGCGAGGTGGGTCCGGAGAAGCCCTAGGTGGGTACACGGAATCGACTATATGGGTGTCCTCCTCCTAGGTCCAAAAGAAGCTGGTGATGGTTGGTTGGCGAGGGAGGGGTCGGGACGAAGCTCTCTTAAGAAAGTGTTTCTATGTCTACGGAGTTGGAGCAGGAAGAGCCCTTGGCAACATTGGTCTGGGAAGTCAATGATCTTGGAGAATGGGCCAAATCCCTCATGAAACAGACAGTGAAAGCTCTCGGGATCTCAGAGTATACTAGGTAGTGACTTATGTAATGCTCCTCTGTCTCACCCTGTGTGTGGCATAATCGGTAGATCCTCTCCTCCCTAGGTCTCCTTATGAGCGCCCTGGCTCTAAAGACACTCAACTCTTCCTGTCTCCACTCTGAAGTAGTGGGATGAAACTCGTATGTGGCCAATTGCAATCTGCATGGCATGGGACATGTGAACACTCTGGTAGCCCCCGGCTACTAGATGAATCGATCCTCAAGGAGCTTGAGGAAGTGATCTCTGTAGAAGTGAGCTTCAAAGGGGGGTGGCAGGATGGAGAAGTTGGGGAGAAGGTTTACCAAAGCCGGAGATCCGATCAAGTAATCCAAGGTGTTGGTACCTCCCGAGTAAGGGAAGGAGGTGAGGGCATTGGAGGAGGGCCATCGGGACTTTCGGTTATAGATAACAAGACCATGTGTAGCTCCCAGCTCTAAGAAATGTCTCCCATATATCGTGACCTCCTCATGGTGCTGTGATGATCTCTGTAACCCCATGTCAGTGATATCCAGCTTGTGTAGTCTGATAGGGTTATCCAGATCAAGTAGTGGGACCTGCTGACTCCCCGTCCTGGCGTTGAAGGCTCCGAGCAGGAGGACTTCCCCCCAGCTCTAATATCCCCATATAATGGTAAGTACGGTGACTAGCCATCCTGTGCGGCGCAAGGGGAGTGGCTCGGTGCAAAATGACACACAACAATGTGGATGACTTTGTCCCCGATAAGCTGTAGCCACACCCAAAGATACTGTGCATTCTCCATCCTTACGGATGATGTTGAGAATATGTCGGAGGTGGGGTCTAAAAAGGACAGCTACCCCTCCCGAGCTCCCGAGCCACAAACTCCTCCCGATGTGCGAGTCTCACTTCCGAAAGTTGACTCCCACTCATACTTGGCTATGTATGGTAAAACCCTTTGCGGGTTGGGATGAGTCTCTGTATAGAAAATGACATCTGTGCCCATGAGAATCTCACTGAAACCTTTTGGATTCGATCACACAATGCCATTACAGTTCCATACTACTAACTTGAGGTGTTTGGTCTCATAGACCTTGCGTCCCTATTAAGGATGGTGCTCAGCAATAATGACCCTGCCATCTCTGTAGACAGCCCACTTGCCCACTCTACGGGCCTCATGAACTGTCACCATCTCCTCACGCCCGGTGTGCCACCTATGCTGGGGTGAGATCATCCCCCATGTACACCTGTGTGCCCTTGAGGGAAGCCCCTCTGTCTAGAAAGGCCTATCTGGTGGTGGCATCAGTCATGTCATCCTTATGTGCCTCTATGTATCTACAAAGGGGGGCGGTCCCGTGCACTCCTATCATCTTGCAAAGCATCATGGCATCTGCCTTGGGGGAAGCCCCCACATTGGCACACGGAGGGCCCTATCCTTCCTGCATTTCTCCCCCTCGAGAGTCTCATGCATGATGCTCTCTAGGGGTTAGTGCTTCTTCCTCACCTCCACCCAGTCTTTCTTGGTGGTCTGCAGTTTTTCCCACAACTTATCGCTTGCAGCCTTCAGCTGCTCCAGGTCTGTCCTTAGACCCTCTTGTATATTCAGTTCTCCTTCCTCCACTATATGGTCTTTGACAGTAGCCTTAGGACTTTCATTTTTGCCCGGAGTTTCCCTATCTCTGGGGTGGCCTATGGCGTTGTCTGTTGTTGCATTTGGGTCTCTTTCAACGTCCGAATCTCCTCCTCCTCGTGATTCACCTTTGCCTCCAATTCGTCAATCTTGTTATTCTTGCCTTGTAACTCCTTGTGGAGGCCTTCAAACTGTTTTTCATGTTGGTTCAAGACCTTATCCAACACCTTCTGCTCGCCCAGCGCCTTCTTGGTGTTGTCCTCCAGAGTCTTGATGTATGCCTCCAGCTCTTGTAGGTTCATTCTCGCTATTCCCCCCTAGTTTCTGCCTTCGGAACATGAGAAGGGTAGGTGGGATAAGTGCTACGGAAGGAGTGCGCAATGCACAGCTCTGCAAGACAGTGCAACGCTGTGCACGGCAAGTCGAACAGGGCAGTGCGCCAGAGGGAAGGGGTGCAGACAGCGTGAGCAGGAGGATGGCCACCAGCATGCGCCCCGGGGGGGTCGAAGAAATGAAATGAAATGATATATTAACGTCTCTAAGAGGCCATAGTTGCCTATGAGACCAAAACTGAGAGTACATCTGAAGTTGGTGTCTCATCAAAGAGAACAAGACTAAAAAGTACAATAAACTGATTGTCCTACAGTTATGAGAACAAAACTGCAAGACTCCGAGATGATATTGAGTAGAAAATACTGGAAAATGTATATCAGGTAGATCCATGTATGCTGATCAGTTGAATTGTTGCCCTCTCCTTAGATCAAGTATCTCCGCCATGGGGCTGTCCAGAATGGAGAGGTTGTAGAAGCGAGGTAGGCACCTCCGATGCCGAGCAATAATGGCTCTGATCTGGCGATGGTGAGGATGTCGTGGTCGGGATCCTGGTGGGCGTGGCCGACGAGCACGACATAAGATAACTGCTCTATCAGTGTGGTGACTCCCTGGGAGCATGGTCGGTGCCCTGATGGCCCAATGGAGGAGGTATCAGGAGGTGTGTGGGCTGGGTGTTACCATATTATAGTAGTGATGTGTGTGAACACACTTAGGACCGCCGGGGCACTTTTTCCCTCACTAGGAGGTTTTTTCCCCCGTGCATTGTATATACGCCCATTATCTTCTAGGGCTTGTTATCTTTCATTTTTGGCACTCATAATACACTACTGTGTTGTGCTCAAGCTTCCTCATCTTCTTGAAGTTGTGTGTGCATTCCTGCAACCCTAATTCCAACAATTGGTATCAGAGCAGGCTTCCTCCTCCCGGGCAGCATCACCGGCACCTGCCGCTTCATCTCCTCCGATTGCGACGAGGTTTCACGAGCGTCTGCAGGTTAGTATATGCCGTGGGAAAGCCCGCAGGGCTTGGTCGTTTCAGAATTTTGATCTGAAGTCATTTCGCCCTCCGTTTTTGCATTCCAAGTACTGCGCAGGCAAAATCGTCCTACTGTGCAGATTTTCTGTCAAGATTAAAATCTGCAGGACAGGTGCCCATTCGTCTGTTTTGGGCTGTGCTACATAGCACAGGTCGATTTTATACAGGTTTTCCTCTTACAGACAGCATTTACATCTAGTAGTACAGTCATTGGCCATGGCTGACAACAATGATGTATTCCGCATGTTGGCTGCTGAGGATAAGTTGGATGGCACCAACTATCCATTGTGGGCATATATGATGCGACATGTATTGGTAGCAAAGGGGTTATGGAACATTGTGCAGGGTATTGATGCACGTCCTATTGTGGCTGGGAATGCTGCAAACACATCAGAAACAGGTACTGTTGATGATGGTGCAGGCACAAGTGCTGTAGCAGCTGTTCGAGAACCACCACTTTCAGCAGAGCAGATTCGTTGGGATGGTAGAGATGCGCAGGCTCATGCCTTGATTGCGCTGTCTGTCAAACGTACCATTATCCCACATATTCGCTCCTGCAGGACTTCTAAGGATGCTTGGGATGTACTTGCCACATTGTATCAGGCAAGAAATGAGGCTCGTGTTGCTTACCTCCGAAAACAGTTGGAGAGTGAGCATATGAACGAAGGTGATTCTATGGATAGCTTTTTGACAAAGATCAAGGATTTCAAAGAGCAGCTCATTTCTGCAGATGAAATCCTGTCAGACAGTTCACTTGTACAGACTGTTTTGAATGGTCTACCAGATTCTTATCAGGGTTTTGCTTCCACTCTTCGCTTGATGATGAAAGGCAATCCCAATGCCTTATCATTTGAGGAGTTAGTTTCTGTTTTGCTGCAAGAAGACCAGTCAAGGCAAAACAGGAATATTATGCGTGTCGCAGATCAAGCTTTCGTTGCTGGTCAGAGAAGCGGGAAAGGTAAAGCTGGCTTTTCTTCTAGTAAGCAGAAATCTGCAAATGCTGCGCAACCAAAGAAGGAAGACAAAGATGAGAAGAAGGGTGACAAACAGAAGACATTTTGCAAGTACTGTAAGGGAAATGATCATGTCATCAAAGCGTGTCCTAAGCTGGCTGCGAAAGAGGCTAAGAAGAAAGAGGCTGGTATGGCTGTTGCAGATGCCTCTCCTTCTAACAATGAATCTGCTAATGTTGTGCTAGATACAGAATGGGCATTCAATGCGCAGTGCAGTTATGACCCATCCTTGCATGACACATGTATGTCTGCAGTAGATTCAGATGTATGGTACTTTGACAGTGGTGCCACTAAGCATATCACCTCGCAGCGCAGTTTATTCACTTTCCTTGAGTCTGCTCCCACAGGGAATACTGTCACTTGTGCCAATAACTCCTCTTATCCCGTTAAAGGAGTTGGACAGATTGTGCTGAATGTTGCAAATGGCAACACCTTTACACTTTTTGATGCATTGTATGTGCCAGGGATCAAAAAGAATCTGCTGTCAGTCTCCGCATTTGCCAAAACAGGTTTGGTTGTAAAATTTGTGGATGACAGATGTACTGTTCATGATCTCTCTTGTGGTGACATCATTGTAGCATCTGGTTCACTATGTCGAGGGCTGTATAAGCTCAATATGAATGGCAAATGTGTAGAGGATTCAGCATGTGCTATTATGGATACGCAGGCTATTTCAGATGCAAAACTGTGGCATGCACGTTTTGGTCATCTGAATTTTGCAAGTTTGCTGCGCCTGCAGAAATCTGAAATGGTGTCTTCTTTGCCTAAGCTTGAGGCACCTGTCAAGCATGTTTGTGAGGGCTACATATTGGGTAAAATGCAGCGTGCTTCCTTTCCCAAAGATGGATCAGTGAGAGCTGAACGCAGATTGCAGCTTGTTCACAGTGATGTTTGTGGTCCCATGCAAACTCCATCATTTGGAAACTACCTTTACTTCGTGACTTTCATTGATGATTTTACCAGGCATGCATGGGTATATCCTTTGAAGGCAAAGTCCGAAGTGTTTTTGTGCTTCAAACAGTTTTTGGTTATGGCTGAAAATGTGTCAGAAAGTAAGATGGGCACCCTCCGTTCAGATCGAGGGGGGGAGTATATGTCTTCAGAATTTAATGCATTTCTGGCTGAGCGTGGGATAAAACACCAATGTACAGTGCCGTATACACCACAGCAAAATGGTGTGGCTGAGAGAAAAAACAGGTCTCTCATGGAAATGGCAAGATGTATGGTTAAGAGTCAAAGTCTACCACATGGTTTTTGGCTTGAGGCTGTCATGTGTGCCACTTATGTACTAAACAGGTGTCCCACCAAAGCATTACAGGTTGTCACTCCATATGAGGCTTGGCATGGCCGCAAGCCATCTGTTGGCCATTTACGTGTTTTTGGTTGCCTGGCATATGCATTAGTGCCTGTGCAACATCGCAGAAAATTGGATGACAAAGCTGTCAAATGTATTTTTGTTGGATATAGTGCTGAGAGCAAAGGGTATCGTTTGTATCATCCACAGACAAAGCGCATTTTGGTTAGCCGTGATGTTGTATTTGTGGAAGATGCAGTTCAGCCCTTGGTTTCATGTACTAAGGAGACAGATATCAGCTCACGTGATGTCTATGATACATTGTTGCCTCTTTTCAGTGGTGCACAGTCAAGTGCAATACCTCATGAGGCAGTTTTTCAGCCTATGCAGGTTTTAAATGATGGCACAGATCAGCCTATATCTGATGCAGATGTGCATGATGCACTTGAGGATGAGAGACAAGAGATTGAGGGCTCTAGGAATATGCCTAGATGGCTGGTGCAGACTTTGCGTGACAGCAAGTTGGATGCCCCTTTGTCTAGTCGCACTCGTTCTGGCTCTCATGGTGCCTCTTATGCGTCAGATTGTTATGCATTGGCTGTTTCTAGTATGTGCGATGAAAGTGAGCCTGTTTCATTTGATGAGGCACAAAGTTCAGAAAATTGGATGGCTGCTATGCAAGCAGAATACGATGCTATTATGAAGAATGGTACATGGTCTTTATGTGACTTGCCCCCTGGCAAGAAGGCCATTGGCACTAAGTGGGTATACAAATTGAAGCGTAAGCCTGATGGCACAGTGGATCGCCATAAGGCTAGGCTTGTTGCAAAAGGTTATGCTCAAGAGAAGGGCATTGATTTTGATGAGACTTTTGCTCCCACATGTCGTATGACCACTGTTCGTAGCATCTGTGCATTAGCAGCTCATAATGGTTGGAATGTACATCAGCTGGACATAAAGACTGCGTTCTTAAATGGAGATTTGCATGAGGAGGTGTATGTATCGCAGCCTCGTGGTTTTGTTCAAAGAGGGCAGGAAAACAAAGTGTGCAGGTTAAAAAAGGCTTTATATGGTTTAAAGCAAGCTCCACGAGCTTGGTATGAAAAAATACATGCATATTTGACTGCACATGGGTTTCAGAATAGTCCAACAGAAAGCACTTTGTATGCTAAACGTGTGGATGGTGTACATCTAATCATTGCTCTCTATGTCGATGACATGCTGCTCACAGGACCAAATGAGAGTCATATTGCTGATTTTAAGGCTGATTTGAATGCCTCTTTTGAGATGTCAGATTTGGGGCATTTGCATCATTATTTGGGGATACAATTTAAGCAGTGTGATGGAGGTATTGCTTTGTGTCAGACAAAGTATATTGAAACATTGTTGCGGAGATTTGGCCTTGAAGACTGCAAGCCTATTGCTACTCCAATGGAGACAGGTTTGAAGTTGAGTCTTCATGATGCTGGAGATCACTTTGATGTCACACTCTATCAGACAGCTGTTGGTTGCCTCATTTATGTATGCATTACGAGGCCAGACATTCAGTTTGCAGTCTCACAGGTGAGCAGATTTATGCATAGCCCAGGCATTAAGCATTGGCGGGCAGTGAAGCGTATCTTTCGCTATTTGAGTGGTACTCGGCATCTTGGGTTGTTTTATCCCAAGGGGGGATCATTGCCGCCAGATTTACATGCTTTTTCAGATTCTGACTGGGCTGGTTGTTATGACACACGCGTGTCCACGAGTGGTTTTTGCTTCATGCTTGGAAGCTCATGCATATCATGGTTGAGCAAGAAGCAGCCTACTGTGGCCACTTCTAGTTGTGAAGCTGAGTACAGGGCAGCTTTCACAGCTACGGTTGAGTGTGTGTGGCTCAGACGCCTTATGGCTGATTTGGGTGTTGGGCAGCCATCTGCCACCACCATCTTCACTGACAGTCAGAGCGCTTTGGCAGTTGCGCGGAACCCAGTGTTCCATGCTCGTACGAAGCACATTGAGGTGCACTACCATTATGTCAGGGAGAGACTCTCTGCAGGAGAGATCAGTTTGGCTTATGTGCCAACACAGGATAACCTTGCAGACCTTTTCACAAAGGCTCTGCCTCGTGAGAAGTTCGAAGCTTTTCGCAAAGCTTTGGGCTTACTCCCTTTTGTGGATTCGTCCACATAGCTAGACACTTCCCTATACATGAGTGCTAGCTCTTGTTCACCGCATCACTCCAAGGGGGATTTGTTACCATATTATAGTAGTGATGTGTGTGAACACACTTAGGACCGCCGGGGCACTTTTTCCCTCACTAGGAGGTTTTTTCCCCCGTGCATTGTATATACGCCCATTATCTTCTAGGGCTTGTTATCTTTCATTTTTGGCACTCATAATACACTACTGTGTTGTGCTCAAGCTTCCTCATCTTCTTGAAGTTGTGTGTGCATTCCTGCAACCCTAATTCCAACACTGGGTTGCTGGTGCTGGTGCCAAAGAAATCTGCCAGGGTCCTCTGTCTAGGTACATCATGGCTCGGCCTCCTGTCTGCCAAGAGGGTCTCTCTGTGTCTCCTGAGCTCAAATAGAAACAATCCGAGGCATCTCTGATCCTCAAACTCCATGACCCTGCGTAACGGCCCAAAAATCTCTCGGAAGAGGCAGTGATATCTCCCTCGGATCTCATAATAGACTGTACATCGGCAAATGTAGTGTTCCTCTGTCTCTACCTCCTGGTAGCATAGCTGACAAATATCCCATGTGATAGGTGTACATCCATGTATGCCGGGCGGGTGATAAAATCATTCGGTGAGAGGTGTAGAAAATGGCTCTTGTAATGAGTCATTTTCATGCCCAAGGGCTCAAGGGGGCTAGTCCATGTCCTCTCTGTGTCCACTCTGATGATATCCATCCTGATCACGCGGTTTTGCTCTGAGCGGGTGAGATCCAAAAATGGACAATCCAGACTGTACTGAAAGGGTGGTAGTGCCTCTATCCGCAAACCATGTAGGTCAAACCATGATCTCATCTGAGCGTACCAACAATGAGTATCTCCATCCTCTGCCAACTGTATGGATGAGGTCAATGCCAAACGGGAGTACCTTTGCTGAGGGAGCTCCCATAGCCGCTGTAAAAAGGTAACTGCCTGGAATAGGGCCTTGGTTACTACTGGTGGGGCACCCAGCTCAGCCCGAACAATCTCATGTGGTACTGATGATTTGCTCCGAATCATACGAGCAATCATCATAATCAGTGGTCTCTCCATTTGCCTCCATCCCTCATCTGTCCCTCTCTGAGATCTGTGATGTATACTGGGCCCCCAAATTGGAGTTCCGTACAGGAGAGTCGGTGTGACAAGCGTATCAAATAGCCACAATTTGGTGCGTGGCTCCTAAAACTGTATGTGTGCACACTGCCTCTCAAGTGCCCCCAAGGCTACATGCCCTCGAAGAGAGAGAGAGAGAGAGAGAGAGAGAGAGAGAGAGAGAGAGAGATTAACGTCTACAGAAGACACCAAGGTTCTATGAGACCATAAGTAATACAATGATACCATGAATATACTGAGCCATGGAAGAACTGAAAAAGAAATGAAAAAAATAGAAAAAACACCAATGTGTGTATACATCCAGAGATCATCCCGAGAGAGAGAGAGAGAGAGAGAGAGAGAGAGAGAGAGGACCTATAAGTAGTATGCTCTTCGCTTTTGGGAACCATTTTCTATTTTTCCAAATTTCAAAGTGGGTTTTGTGAACCATGATGGTTATTTCTAAAGATTTACATCTTGGAGTAATTTTCAGTGATTTTTCTTTACCAGAGATAATGAATGCGGGCATTAGTGCGGAAAAGCCAGTTGTTTATGCCTATGAAGAGATGCTGAGTGCGACAGATAATTTTAAAGAGTCTAACATTGTTGGGCAAGGAGCATTTGGCATTGTTTATTATGGAATGTTAAGAGATCAGGTAGGATTGCGAGCCCTTCAACACTTGCTCTTTGAATCATATATTTTTTAACTAGATTCTTAGGAGCTGTTTTTTGTTTTTGTGATTTGAAGTCTTGTGAGAAGAATCTCGTGGAGTCTCACACTTGAGTTTTTGTTCTGTTTGGGAAATAATATGAACCTATATTTATGCCATATTGACGGCATGCATATTTCTAGTGAAGTCTTTGTGTGCAAGTGTGGCCAGCTTGTTTTTTTTAATTCTTTCTACTGAAAGGGGTGCACTTAGCCCAACCGGCTACTTTGCATGTGTGTGTGCGCACTCTTGTGTTCTCTTTAGGGCTAACCATCATCATGATTGAGTGTGCGGTGGATGTAAGTGAAAGGGTGGTTCAGCCCCCTCTTTTGGTAAAGATGCTAACAAGGGTGACAATGAGAAGCCCAAGAAGGAAAAATGCAATTACTGTCGCAAACAGGTCATTACATCAATGACTGCGGGAAGTGCCTTGCAAAGGAGGAGGTGAAGAAAGATCCAGGCATGGTTGTGGCTGATTTTCTTAGTGCCTAGTGCTAAGAAGAAGGAAACCACAAACTATGCATAGGATGATTGGGCTTTCAATGTGCAATGTAGTTATGATTCTTCTTTACATGATGTATGCATGTCAGTGACAAACTCACGTGTATGGTACTTTGACAATGGTGCTAGTAAGCACATAACTTCTCGGCGTGGTTTGTTTTGCTCTCTTGAGTTTGTCCCTCAAGGAGGCATTGTCACATATGCAAACAACTCCTCTTATCCGGTGAAAGGAATTGGAAAGGTTGTGCTCATTGCTACAAATGGTGGAACAATCACTTTGTGAGAAGTCTTATTTGTGCCAGGCATTAAAAAGAACTTGTCGTGAGGCTTTGCCATTACTAGGGTAGGCCTTGTTGTCAGATTTGTAGACAACAGATGCACAGTCCATGAAAAGGTTCATGGTGATACTATCATTGTCTCGGGTACATTATGTCATGGTTTTTATAGGCTAGATGCTTATGAGATATTGGCACGAGGCATGTTCTAATGTTGCCACACATGCTATGAGTGATGTGGAGCTATTTCATGGTCTTTATAGGCTGGATGCTTTTAGAGATTGGCACATGAAGCATGTTCTGTTACTGCCATCATTGCCTCAACTACATTATGTCATGGCCTTTATAGATTGGATGCTTATGAGAGATTGGCACATGAGGCATGTTCTATTACCGCACACGATGCGGAGCTATGGCATTCCCACTTTGGTCACTTGAATTTTGGTAGTTTGTTATGCCTTCAAAGATAGGATATTGTGTCAAAGTTGCCACAGCTTGGAACCCTTGTCTAACATGATGTGAGTGGTGTATTTTAGGCTGTGAGTGGGTGCATTTTAGGCAAAATGCAACGGGCATCATTCTCGAAAGATATATCAGTAAGGCTGTCCAGAAGTTACTTAGAGAAAGAACATGTCACTTATGGAAATGGCAAATTGCATAGTTAAGATTTGTCTCACAATTTTTTTTTTTAAAAAAAAAGGAAGAGACTTCTATTAAGTATAAGAAAAACATACAACAATCACAGCTATAAGCCGGAAGAGACCACTGAGGAGCATCATGATGCCATGTAAGACCTGTGGTACTAGAGGAAAAGAAGATGCCATGGTTCCATTCCCGCATAAATATCACACGCTTCGCTTGCGCAGAACGAGAGGGCCCTTGAATGCGAGCCCAAGTAGCCATAAGAGTGTGGATGATATCACCCCATATAGTACTAATGCATTGAGACCCAAAAATCTGGACACCCTCAATAGCCTCCGTGCATCTAGCTCTCTAGATCTGCCATGCTGTAATAAAGGCAATAATCTCCCAACTGGTGTCAATCCTCTGTCTAGGGGGTGTATAACCAGAGTGAGAAACATCCTGTAATAGACCATGGTGGGCAATACCTCTACGAATGAAAAAAACAGAATCTGTACCATTGCCCTCATAAAAAAGTTGCAGACCGGACTGGGAGAGCCAAGCAATTGCCCCCCAAGTCACATGCATGGCTCGGCCACTCAATTTGCCCATAAGTTGGGCTATAGGACCCCAAATCTGCTATGCAATGCTGCACCCTTATAGACAATGTTGTACGGACTCAGAATCTGCTGCACATCTAGGATAGGAAGGCGCTACACGGAAAACTGATCTCCACTTATTGGTGGGAAGACCACCATGTAAGAATAACCAAAAGAAATGAGAGATCTGGCTCCTTCTGTATGAGTGCCAAAGTCTATGCCAATATCTGCGCTGTATCACTGGAGAAATATCATAGCTCTCCCAATGGGGCCTGAGAGTAGGGATCCTATGCATCTGTCGAGTGAGGAGAAGCCTGGCATTCCGAACAGTGAAACTGAAAAAAGGAAGACTTTTCAAAGGATCGAAGGCATCAATCCACTCCCACTCTCCTGGATCCCACTGAAGATATCTGATAGGACTGCCACCATATAGCCACAAACACCAAGAGCCATGAGTCACTATCTGAGGAGAAGGGTCAATGAACCAATGCTTCCCCGCGGCGAGCGACCAACAATCCTCACTGGACTAAGCCTAGTGTTTGGTATGATCTCCTCCATACTATATCTCCTCAATCTCCCACCAGGCATGATAGAATACATGAGGAAATCTGTATACTCTTGGCCTGGCAGAGCAATGACCTGCAGAGGTATGCCTATCCTCGAAAAAACTCCCAGCCAACTTGGATGATAGTCTCCGTGAAAGGTCCCAGAAAGCCACGAATGCGAGAGCCCCTAAGATGCTGAGTGGATGCAACTCTTCGATCCTCCGGAAGACTCTTAAAGGTCTTCCAAGCAAGAACTGTGTATGCGCATCTCTCCCATCCTGACTATTGCATATAACGAGATGCTCGAAGTGGCCGACCAACCTCATCCCTAATGAACTCGTTCCACATAATAGGTTGTCGGTCAGCCTCGTCCAAAGACCTAGGAAGCCTTTGTCGCAAAAAATATCTCATGCTTCTCCATGCTCTGACAATGGCTGCAATAAGAGGGGAAGATGGTGCCCTAATATCAGCCTCTGTGAACAAAAAACGTGTGTTGGGCATCCAGTCTCTCTCGACTGTGGGTGTACATCTGGAAATCTGAGACAAGAAAAAATCCTTCCAAGGCTCAGTGCCTGGTAGGAAACCTCTGACCACAAGAAAAATTGATGATTCTCCTGGCCAGTGGGGGTGATGAGCGATTGGCTGTGGCAGAAAAAGCCATAAGACCAATCAGGAAAAGTGGGCAGCCGACTTGAATCCAGGTAAAATAGCTGCTAGGAAAACGGGAGCAGAGGAAGGGGGGCAAAGGCGGGGAGCAGCTGGGGAAGCAAGGGCAAAGGGGCAGGCGGGGGCAGCAGAGGGGTAGGCGGGGACTGAAGAAGGCAGGGGGCGGGCAGCAAAGGGGGAGGTGGGGCAGCAAAAGGGGGGCTGGCGGGGGCAGCAAAAGGGGGCTGGAGGGGGGCAGCGAAAGGGCTGACGGGGGCAGCTGAAGGTCAGGCGGGGCAGCAAAAGGGGTAGGCGAAGGTGAGGCGGTGGGCAGCAGAGGGGGCTAGCGGGGGTAGCTGAAGGGCAGGCGGGGACTGAAAAGCTAGCGAAGGGCAGAAGTTGGGCAGGCGAAGGGGGGTGCGAAGGCAGCAGATGGGCAGGCGAAGGCAGCAGAGGCAGGCGGGAGCAGCAAAGAAACAGGCGGAGGCAACAGAGGGCAGGCGGGGGCAGCAGCGCAGGTTCACGTCATTTGCCTCACAGTTTTGGGATGGAGGGGCTGTTATGTCCTCCACTATGTGCTTAACAAGTGTTCCACCAAAGCCCTACAGACATTGACGCCTTATGAAGTTTGTAATGACAAAAAGCCGTCAATTGCTCACATGCGTGTGTTTGGGTGTCTTGCTTATAATGGGAGTGCAAGCATTACCCATCACTAGAAGGAGTCATTTAGCCAGATTTGAGCTTTGTAAAATGCAATAAGCAAGTAAACGCCATAAATTCTATCTAGAAATCTTAACAACATCAAGTGGGAGTAATAAAACGACTACACCTTGAATCTAGCTGAAGGCCTACATTTTGGGGAGAGAAAGTGGGTCAAAAGGAGAAAATAGTGGAGGATTTTGAGGGAATCAAGCTTGGCTCCTTATGCATGTAGTGTGCCAAGGTTTATGTGTACGTACTGTACATTGTGTATATGTACGTACTGTACGGTGTTCCGTACAGTAAAATTTTTTATGTACGTAAAAATACGTACCATTGGCAAACAATAGGACATTCAACACCTTTCTACATTTAAGGTACATAAAAGTTTGAAACATTCAAGAATCAAAATAAACCAATTTGCATGTAGTATGTACTAATTTCAAAACACACATCATATACTTGAAAGTTGACACAATGGCTGTCAAGACAAAATAGACGTAGAAAGGCTCATACTAGAGCATACAAATAACAAATGTCTGATGTCAACCTAAAAGGCTCATACTAGAGCATACAAATAACAAATCATAAATGTTTGATGTCAAGAGTCAAGACTCAAAAGTATAAAACACTAAGCAATAACAAAGAGTCTCGACTCTACTCTCGAGACTCTACTCTCTGAATCTCAAAACTCCTCATCGGATGAGGATGATGACACTCCTGAAGAGAGCAAGTCCCCATCTGTCAGGACGTTGCCCTCTTCATCATACTCTGGCTCTGCCATCATACTCTGCTGTCCTGGATCATCATCCTCCGTAGGCTGAATGAGAGGAACAGCCTCATTTGCCCGTCTCCGAGGAGTACGGACAGGAAGCTTTCCTCGCCGAATGGTCTCTCGTCGTGAAACTTCTGGACCTGCATCTCGCCCGACTAACAGGAGACTGAGAACTCGCGCACGTGACCTCGTCACACGTCGATCCACACTCTCCAGCTCTCTGTGCAGCATGCGAATAATCTCCTCCTGATCGTTTCTCACAAGCTGCTGCTGCTACAGCTCAGTCTCCTCTGCACTCCCCTCCGAGACCAACTTCAATTTTGATGGATCTGTCTGTTAAAAAACAAAATGCAATTCAGTGTTCACATTATTAACAGCGTAGAAAGTAGTAATTAGTAATTACAAATATTCGCTTGTAATATGTATAAACGCTAGCCCAAAGTTTCAACTTTCTAACCTGCTTGGGTGTCCCCAAAGCGTGGTAATCTCGCACAAGCTTCATATTTGCTCGGCAGTAGACCAATCTCTCTAGCTGTGCAGTGCTGAGTCGATTACGGATCTTCGTGTGAATTAGCGAATAAGCGCTCCAATTGCGCTCGCATCCACCAGCAGAGCAATCCTACATGTCACATGTGCATTGTGACGTGTCAATGGTGACAAATTACAATGGACATTGGACATGGTCATAGACAATAGACATTGATGATTGGACAATGAACCATGGTCCCAGGTCCATAACACATGTATGGAAAATGTAAAGATAGAAAACTTTACCTATGAGAGGACACGTAAAGCGATACGAGTGAGCTTTGGAAGACCTTGTCTTCCATAACTCTGCCACCATGTAAGAGAGAACTTCGTTGCCTCCGGCCTCAACGCCACAGCTCTAGTAAAGGATGACCCTAAATTATTTTCATAGCTTGCGAGCTCTGCATCAATGTCCAACTGCTCATCCTCCTCGCAAATCAAGCCAATGTACGCATCCTTGCCCTGTAGTAGACTCCTGTCATTAAAAAGAGTTGGCTTCTTGTAGAAAGGATGAAGCAATGCAGCCATCGCATGAATGGGCCGACTCATAAATGTCCATCTCTTGTCTACAATAGCCAAGATCTCTTCCCGACTGTAAAAGCATTGACGCAACATTAGTTAATAGGCTGAATTTTGATTATAGTATTTACTATTATACATTATAGTATTATACTAAATATTTAATAGACTCTAGAGTAGTCATTGCAGAAGCAAGTACATACCGATCAAGCGCCAGTGATCTGCAGCCTCTGATGTGTGTCTTCATCTCTGAGAAGAGATGATAGACTAGGCCCATGGTGGAGCCCTCCATGTCTGTGACACGCAGCAACACATAAATTGGCTGCAATGCTACTATCATAGCCTGCACCTCCGACCAAAAGGACTCATCAAGCACCCGCCGCTGTATGTATCTAGTGGACTCCTCTTGTGCGTGATGCATCTCTCTCCACTTCGGGTCCACTACTGTCTGTAGAAGTGGATCCCTCACTGCATAGAGTCGCTGCAACACAAGATACATATATGCAAATCTGGTCTTCAAGGGCCGCACCATGTCAAGTGTACTGTGACTCCTAAAGATAGCCAATGCCTTGTGCTTTTTGCGGAAAAAAGTAGTCATTTTTGTGGCATCGGAAACAATAGGCAACACCCATGTTAACTTCCCAATGTCCTCCATCAACAAGTCAAGACAGTGAGCTGCACATGGAGTCCAGACAATGTTCTTAAACTCTGCCTCAATCATCTCACCCATAGCCTTGCAATTGGAGGCGTTGTCAGTAATAACCTGCACCACATTCTCTGGGCCAACCTCAAGTATAGCCTGCCGGATGTGCTCATAGATAAACTCACATGTAATCCGCTCTCCAGCCTTTCCTGCATCAACAGCACGCAAGAAGTACGTGCCAAGGCAAGACGACACAAGAATATTAATGATGTGTCGCCTACGAATGTCACTCCAGCCATCTGAAATGATGGTGCACCCAAACTGCCCCCAACCTGCCTTCACTGGTACCAATGCCTTATCTATCAATGCTTTCTGCTCCTCAAGCGTAGTGGTCCGCATCTTATTGTATTCCAACCCCGACCAATCCTCTGTGTGTCCAACCTGGGCTATGGCTCTGACCATCCTCTGCCACTGCTCAGTCCTCAAGACATGAAAGGAGATGTTGCACTCAATGAGAGTGCGAGCAATCTCCATCTCAGCCACTTTCTGGCGCTCCTTCACCCAAGAAAGAGAGGCCACTCGAGAAGGCAAGGTAGTCTGCCTTGGTGCATGCATCTCTCCATCATCCTCCACATAGTCCTGCTGCTCATGCATGGTACGAGCCCTCTTCCTACTGCCAGTGGGCTGCTCCTCCTGAACCTGTGAAGAACCACCCAAGTCTCCCAAGAGTGCATCATGGAGAGCATCGTGTGTCTGTTGACTACCTTTCACCTTTTTCCCTGCACCCATTGCTGGAAAATTCTCAGCAATCAACTTATCCCTAATGTCCTTTGGTACTGCCTTGCACCCTGCACAGTTATTGGTTGTGCCAATGCCTGTCAAGTGCATAACGACGCGAGAAATGGTACTGGTGAGCTGAAAGTTGCAATACTTGCATTGCCATCGTCGCGTGCCAGATCCAGCTTGCCCTCGCGTGTTGACAATGCGGATCACATTGGTGTGCTCTTGCCAATACGGGTTAGTTGGCTTAGGCATGATGGCTCTTGAGACGTTTGTCTGCACCTGCCAAGTGCGCAGCACATATGCAAGAGAAAGAGATAAGACTCAAGACTCAAGAGGGAGAGAAAGAGAGAGAGAGGAAGATGCTCAGTTTACCTACACGCACGCCTGGCGGCAAAGTTCCAACGCTGTGGTCGCCTGGTCTTTTTCGAAATCTTTCTGCTCTCGCCTCTCTGTAACGCACGCTCTCTGGAGTCCAATAATTAAAGTTGAAAGGCCTAGTATGTACCCAAAGGCCAGCCGCCAGGCGGGCGCTCATTCATACACGCTCGGCGATTTTCAGCCAAAAAAAACCCACACGTACGGATCGATCCGTACGTGTACGGATCCGTACAGTACGGCCGTACGGTACGGATCAGATCCGTACGTACGTATATATCAACGAGTGTGCCTATAAAAGAGGCTTTATTTTATGGATAAATAACTGGTGTTTTGCTCAAATCCACCTCATCGGTCATTAGTACTCCATTAATTCTTAAAAGTGTTATCCATCACTTCAACATATAACTTTAACATATTTTGATACATAGATTTTCACCATTTTAATAATGGATGATGTTTTACTCAAGTAGGAGTTAGAAGTGGCCTAAAGACGTTTAGTGCTTTTAGAATGCCCAATCATCTTTGGCAGGGTTTTTCCCTTTATCTAAGCTTGAGGCAGGTTCCCCTTCCTCTGCATTGGTTGCAAAGTTGGCTTGAGACTTCTTCTTAAAGAAGCAATCCTTCTCTAAGTGATTGATCCTGTTGGTCATGTTAGTCCATGCTTGCCCGGGCGTTTATGGTGTGAACTCTCTCTATCCCTGGGCACTTTTTACCCGGATTGGGCAGGGGTTTTTTCCTTGTGGGAGAACACTTTAGTGTGTGGGCACTTTGCCCTAGAGTACTTTAGTACTCATGCATTGTACTTTTATCATTATTCATCGAGTACATCTTTACAGCTCCCTCACGTTTCTCCTTGTGCTTGAACTTGTGTATGTGTGTGCAGGCTAGCTGCCCTCTTACCCAACATTGGCATTAGAGCTTGGTTAGGGTTAGAGTGAGGGTTAGGGTTACACATTGGAGCTAGGGTTTGCCCTTCTTGCTCAAGCTTGAGCCTATTGCACTGAATACTGCTACACCATTGCTGTGCGCCGCCTCCCCTTGAAGCTGTGACCTGCGATTGTACCTGTTTTACCCGAGCAGCTGCTGTGCTCCCCCCTCCCCCCCCCCCCCCTCTTTGAAGTTGCCGACCTGCGCTGTCAACTCCTTGCAGCTAGCGCCCTGCGCCCCTTTGTAGCCGCCTGCTTATACTTGACGAATCTGCGCCGACCTGCTGTCCTGCGTAGTTGCTGCCACGTGTCAGGATGTGATTAATGCAGCTGAATTATCCAACCTTTGCTTACGAAACTTTGTGAGGATCTTCATTAGAGCATTGCTAAGAAGAGTGTGTAGTCAATTTTGGCAATGAATAAGTATGTGAACTGAATTACCTTTCTGTGTAGAATTTCACCACTGCCCCCTGAAGAGAGATTTAATGGAGTTTTTTGTTGTTGCTGTTGAACCTTGTGTATAAGAGACTGGTCCTCTCCATGTGGGGAAGCTGTTCCTTTGCTCAAAGTCCAGTAGAAAAGCTTCAACCTTTGTATTTGAGCTGATAAAGTGGAAAAAAGACAGATTTTGGCTGAGTCAATTAAACGCTAATAAAAAAGGCTTAATTGAGGTGTGAGGCTCATCTAGGATGGAAAAGTTGACTTTGATACCAATTGTGAATCATGGCATTGCACATTGAGCTATTGTGGTGGATCTTAACATGAGTAGAGCTTGATTAGCAACATGATTAGAGACTCTTAATGTTGATTAAGAGTCAATGGAGCACTAATGACCCACGAGTTGGATTAAAGCAAAAACATTGGTAAAATGCATTTTTGTGGGATATAGTTCAGAAAGCAAGGGGTATAGACTCTACTATCCGGCTACAAAGCAGATTTTGGTGGGTAGAAATGTGGTTTTCGTGGAGAATTCATTTCAGCCAATGCTTTCATGCAAAAAACAGCAAGTTGTATACTCACAGGATCTCTTTGATATGCTACTTCCCTTGTACAATTTGGGACAGCCACGTGGAGCATTCAGGTGCTCAGCGGGATACTAAAATTCAGTCCCTAACAGCTGCAAATCGGCCCTCTTTGGCTGAGATTGAGTCCGATTTAGAGCCCACAGATCAGCCCATAGATGAGGCTATTGTGGAAGATGGGCTGAATGAGAAACGGACAGCCATTTGGGAGTCCAAACGGGTGCCTAGATGGCTGTTGGAGACATTACGTGACACAACAGGTGGGAGCTCCTTTGCCTAGCCGGACACGTGGAGGTTCTCATTATGCATTAGGCTATATGTGGATTATGTTTTCATTGCCAACACATGCAATGATGAGAAACTTGTTTCCTTTGAGAAAGCACACGATGATGATCGATGGTTGCATGCTATGCTGGATGAGTATGACTCAACTCTGAAAAAATGACACTTGGTATTTGGCTATGCTGGATGAGTATGACTCAACTCTGAAAAATGACACTTGGTATTTAGTTGATTTGTCTCATGGCAAGAAAGCCATTGGCACAAAATGAGTTTACAAGCTTAAGCGTAAAGCATGTGGTAGTGTTGATCATTACAAAGCCAGGCTTGTTTCAAAGGGTTATGCTTAGCAAAAGGGCATAGATTATGATGAGACATTTGTCCCCACTTCTCGTATGACCAACATTAGGTGTATTATTGCTATGGCAACACATTACGGATGGAATGTGTATCACGTGGACATTAAAACCGCCTTCTTGAGGAGGTTTGTTAGGCTCCCAGAACATGGTACGAGTAGATACATGCATACTTGGTTGTACATGGGTTTTGTAATAGTCCAACAGAGAATACCTTCTATGTCAGGACGACTAGAGAGGATTTGGTGGTCATTGTTCTACACGTTGATAAAATGCTATTCACAGGCCCCGATGTTGAGAAGATTTAAGCCTTAAGGTTGATTTACAGGCTTCTTTTGAGATGTCATAGTAATCTTCTATGTCAGGAAAACTAGAGAGGATTTGATGGTTATCGTTCTATACGTTGATGCAATGCTATTCACATCCCTTGATGTTGAGAAAATTTCAGCGCTTCTTTTGAGATGTCAGACTTGGGTCGGTTGTATTACTATTTGGGCATTTAGTTTTTAAAGTGTGATGGTGGGATTGTCATGATGCAGTCAAAGTATAAACAGAGATTGTTGAAAAGATTTAGTCTTGAGGATTGTAAGCCTGTGGCTACACGAGTTGAAACAGGTAAGAGACTTAGCACTTAGGATTTTGGAGAGCCTTTTGATCAGACATTATATCAACAATATGTTGGATGCTTGATTTATCTATGCAACACCAAGCCAGACATACAGTATGGGGTGTCTTAGTAGGCTATGGAGCGGATTTCCTCGTATTTATAGGGCACTCAGTGTCTTGGATTGTTTAATCCCATGGGAGACTGCATGCCTTTGGTGATGTTGATTGGGTAGGATGTTACGGCACTAGGGTGTCAACTAGCGGCTTTTTCTTTCGTCTTGGTGATTCATGTATATCATGGCTCAGTAAGAAACAGCCAACAATGGCCACTTCAAGCTGTGAGGCTGAGCGTAGAGCAGGTTTTACATTGACAATTGACTATGTATGGCTCAACGCCTATTGGCTGATTTGGTGCACTATCATTATGTCAGGGAGAGACTCTACAGGAGAGATCAGCTTGGTCTATATGTCGACACATGACGACCTGGGAGATTTGTTTATGTGGTCTCCTCCTGGTGAAAAGTTCCAAGCTTTCAATAAAGCTTTGGGCTTATTGCCTTTTGTGGATTGATTGGCCATATCCTTGTACATGTTTATATCATCACTCCAGGGGGTTTGTAGACATATACCATATGGGCAATGATGTGTGTCAAAACACACTCAATAGCGGGGGTACTTTTTTCCTCACTAGGAGGGTTTTTTCCCCAAACATGTGAACACCCTCTTATTTCATATTATTAGGTGTACTTATCACATTGTACTTGCACTACTCACTATCTAGTGCAATCTATATGGAGTTGTGTGTTGGCTCCACGACTGTGTATTGGCTTGCTTCTGTGTCTGTGGTGACGCTGTTGCAAACCCTCGCCCAACACTACCTTGGATGCCAAGCGATCATCAAATCTCCCTGGAGTAGCACATAGTGTACCTTCTTTTGAGAATTCGGAGGAAGTTGTGTTGGAATTCTGCCTGATTGCTTTTGGTGGTGGTGACGCTTTTCATGACCATGTGGTACATTACCTCTTGCTAGGTGTTGTTCTTGAGATTGTGCATTAACAGGGTCCACGACTCATTTGTGGGCAGGAGAGGACGATCGTAGAGCCCTAAAACAGTAGCGAGGAGCGGCGTCATTTAGTGCAGGGCATCATTGACCACTAGATACAAAGTCGAGCTTTCCAAGGGTAGACTTATCGTCCGCATTCGCCAGCCGAGGGAGAGTCGGGGAAAGACTTTTTACTTTTATTGCAACTTGCACCCCTCCTCACAATGTTCCTTGGTCCCTAGTACCCGATGGATCTCGCATGAGGCTATCCCCCGCAGGTTTGGCACCCTATTTAAGGACAAATTTGTGGCTAGCTCGGGCTACTCTTCTATCAGTCCCCCATACTAGCAAGGAGTGTCTTCGGAAGCCCCTGGTTTGGAATTCCCTCATCCGCCTCCCTTCCTTTTCCCAACTCAAGCATAGCAACTTAGTTTCAAGATCTTCCCCAAAGTCGTGATTTATCAAGAATGAAATCTAAATAACTCCATAAGCTTTATGCATGCTAGCTCACAACCCATCCTGGATTTGTCTAGAGATCACCGGTGCCCTTGGGATGAAGGTAAAATTCCATCAAACTTCAGCAAGTTACAGTTACATATGGTGTCCCATTCTACCAAAACGTGCTAAGGAGCCTTCTGCTAGAATTTTCTGCTATGGCTATGTATCAACATTAGGATCTGTAACATGCGTGCAAAAACAGCGGAAGACTTAAACGATGATCAACGCTAAGCAAAAGATGGATTAACGCTTATCAAGACAGCAAACACAGAGAAGACCATAGACCTTAACTATTGTATATTGCAACGAATTTTACAATGATGTTCACAGATCTGAGACAGATATGCTGGTGCATAACTGTGCATGAATAATAATGAGGTTACCGATTGCCCTTCATGTGCAAACGCATATGAGAATTGCTGTCTTCTCTGATCCAGATCACGGATTACGGTTTGGAAGATCTGCCTCAAGACAATACCTATGAATCAATGTTGAATGCTTGAATGAATGCATTACGATGACCTTTGACTAAGTGTGTGCAATGCATCATATGTTGCATGCACGGGAGTCTGGTTGTACTGATCCACATCCCTAAGCTTGATTAAGAACAAGATGCTGACTAAACATGATTAAGACAGAGGATAGAGAAGAAATAAAGAGATTGGTGTCAAGTTTTTTTGTTTATTATATGGTACAAAAGGTGATATTGTTGTCTGCACATGCTTGGGCCCTTTGGGGCTGACCTATGGTCCCTTACATAGCTTCTATTGATTACTAGAATGATGAATGAGTGAACTGTTGAATGAATAACTGAAATGAGGACTTATGCGTTTATATTGGTTGAGGTGCTTGTTGGCCAGCAGAATTGTTGTCGGACGGCTCTTGGACAAGGTACCATGCTAAAAAGCCATAATAAATGTTGCGATTATTCCCTGGCTGGTCCAAGCCTGCTGTCGCCTCCCCTATGTTTGGCTGACTGGTTGCCTAAATCCCCTGCTGGCAGGCGCCTGCTGTTGGGACTGCTGAGTGGGCACTTATGCTCCTCCTTAATGCTTGCTGTACTGATCCACATCCCTAAGCTTGATGAAGAGACAAGATGCTGATTAAACATGATTAAGACAGAGGAGAGAGAAGAAAGAGAGAGATTGGTTTCAGGTTTTGTAAGGCCCCCGTCCCGAAGGGCGGGGGAATCCTTTTGATAGGCGGTCAAGTCTCGTGTTATTTTCCGATCGACGACACCTCGATCTCGTAGAAATACGAGGTTACGAGCAAACGGACGGACCTAACTCTATCTCGCAGGGGAAACGTAGTCATCCTAAAGGAAATTCTAATCCCCAGCACGAGATGTGCGTGGAGATGGAACAAGACCCACACTTGGTTCAAGGAAGCCAACGCCTTTTTCCCCCGTATTCATGAGGCACGGCCGCTGGCTCGGTCCCCTAAAACAAGTCTTGTTCGTGACTCTACTATTCCCTAAGTATCGTAGGTTACGACTAGTAGAAAGCTACCCGACTGATCGGGTCCACCCATCCTTAGAATGGTACCGTCAGGGCATCCATTCTCCCACTTTCCACACACTCACCCGTTCAATTGTTTCCTAATTAAGTCCTACCACACTGTGAAACACTTAAAAACAAATTCCTTTGTTAATTAATTACACTTGATTCCTTAAAGAAAGTCTTTCTTAGCACAACATTGAAATCAACGAGCATACTTACAGTGAAAAATATTTACAAAGACCCTGAAACCGGGCCGATATTCCAATCCAAACTCATGTCCAAACCATAACCATAACCACAACTACATCGATAATCTAGAATTCGATCTTCCAGCCTCAACCAGCTGGGTAAACCTCACGGACCGTCTCCCCTCGTCGTCAGCCAGACGATGAGGGCCAAGCCGTCCTGTCACCCCCTCAGGTACTGACGCTTGTACCAAACCCTCTCGCTCTTCGGAGGGGACGTCTCCTCATGAGGTGGGGGTTAAGTCACCGCACTAGCCTGGACCCACAGAACTAGGCAGCATATATACATCACCCTGATGGTGAAAACCAATTCCCAGTGGCATAGGAGGGGATTGCCCTGGGCCGACTCCCGGCCTCGCTATATCCTCCGCCCGGCTACACAGGCAAGCACGGAGTTAGCTAAGGGGGGGGAGAAGCTGTACCTGCATGTTAGCAATAAACCAACAGTATATCCAATAAAAAGAGACATAGCCTTAATTCAATGAATTCACGCATTAACAAAAACCATCGTTTCGGAAAGACAATGATTCGAAAGCAAGATTACTTTCCTATAACTTTACTTAAGAGTAACCATAAGGTACTTTAGGCCATCTATACTAGGGTTTAACCTTGGTTCCTTTCTTATTATTTCGAGAATCTTTGCATTAAGCTTGATAAGAGAGAATTTTACTTAAAACTTGTTAAATGACCAACCTGGTTATCATTTTCATGCCTATCCACTTCAAGAGGGGCGAAGTCGATTGCAGGGACGCGATTTGCTTCATTCCCTCCTTGGGCAGCGCGCGGTTCTTCAATTCGGCGGCGTTTCGGCGCCATAGGAGCACTAGAGTTTTAAGAGGATAAAGAGAAAACGAGGTGAATATAAGAGGTTGGGAGCGTGGAGAGAAAAGAGAGAATTCTACTGGTTCAAACGGATTCGAAAACGGAGTCCGTTTGGGGTAGGAAAAGCTTGTTGGGCTTATGGGCAGGAACGACCTCTTAGCCTAAGTTTAAGTCGCCGCATATGGGGGGGGGGGGGGGGGGGGGGGGGGGGGGGGGGGGGGGGGGGGAATTGAGAGGGTGTCCTTAACCTGGAGAGCTCTTGAGAAGAGTGTACGTCTAGGGAGGCCTAGGGAAGAGCAAGGCAAGGGTTGAAGGAGAGGCACACTTAAAGTCTATTCACACGGGGGGGGGGGGGGGGGGGAGAAGAGTGTAGGACATGTCCTAGAGCTTGAGAGAGAGCTTGCGCGTAGGGGCTTGCTGGGGGCTTGTCTGCAGAAGGGGGCTGGGAGGGTCCTTTTATAGGTGCTGGAGGGTGGACGTCCGGGTACGGGGAGGTGACACCTGGGTGGTGTAGGTGTCCGGGAGAGGGTGTGGGCGTGAGACACCTGGGGGTGGAGGTGTCTCGAGGAGAGAGAAAGTGTGACACATGGGGGTGGAGGTGTCCCCAAGAGAGAGAGAGCGCGACACCTGTGGATAGAGGGTTCTGGGAGGAGGGGGTACGTGTAGGGGTGTGCTGGAGGGTGCGTCTAGGTCGTGTACACGCTTGGGTGTCCCGGGCGGATTGTCGGTTTTTTTTCACGGGCGGCGCCCGTGTGGGGCCCACGCCGGCCGCCCGCCGTCGTCCGGGGGGTCAAAAAATATTTTTTGACGGAAATGTCCGGCCTTGCCCCGTGACCATGGGGGCGTATTCCGTTCGTTGATTAGACGCCTGGATAGTTACTATTTTTGGTCGGAAGTTCGCAGATTAAAGGCTTAAAAGCTTAATTAAACCCATTCCGGGTACCCGTTTTTAGTTCAGAAAAAACTATTTTAAGCGTAAAATTACGCGTAGATTCCAAATTTGGATTCAGAATTACAAATTTCTAAGCAAAAATGGCTCATTTTCCAAAAATAGAAGTTTTTTGATCGTAAAAATGACAAACTAAGTTATATTTTTCAACTCTGAAGCAAGTACATTGTTATTTACAATGGGTATGTTACATCCTTCCCTACTAAAAGAACTCGAGATGTCCTCATCTCGGCACGAACTCTGGGTAATTCTTTTGGAGGGTTGACTCTTCCTCCCAAGTGGCATCCTCCTCAGGGTAATCTTTCCATTCCACTAAATGTTCCCTAAGGATTCTATTGCGAAGCACTCTTTCTCTAGAGTCGATGATTCTATTAGGTCTCATTTCAAGGACTCCCTGAGTTGGCATTACAATTTGTTCATCATCAAGAACATGATCAGGATGAGGCACATATGGCTTTAGTAAGCTTACATGGAATACATCATGGATCTTGAGGTGGGTTGGGAGGCGAAGTTTGTAGGCATGTTTCCCCAAACATTTGATGACTTCATAAGGCCCACAATACCTTGGACTCAGTTTCCTAAATTTTCCAAGAGATAGAGAACTTCTCTTTGGCCGCACTCGAAGAAAAACTTTGTCTCCTTGCTGAAAAATTCTGTCAGATCTTTTGGTATCAGCATAATGCTTCTGTCGATCCTGGGCGGCTTTAATATCCTTACGAATAGCTTTGGTTTGTTCTTCCATTTCTTCAAGCATTATCCTGGAGGCTTCAACCTTTAGTGTGGGGTCAGAGAAATTTAAGGGAGACAAACATTCCTGACCATAAAGAGCTTTGAATGGTGACATCCCTATGCTTTGGTGATAGGATGTATTGTAAGAGAATTCCACTAGAGGGAGATACTGAATCCACTTCTTTGGTTCACGCCCACAATATGCTCTCAGGATGTCTTCTATAACCTGATTAACTCTCTCAGTTTGACCATCTGTTTCTGGGTGGTAAGCTGTACTGAAACAAAGTTGTGTTCCAATAGCCTGGAATAATGATGTCCAGAACTTTGAAGTGAAGTCAGAGTCCCGGTCACTGACTATTCTTTTTGGCAATCCATGAAGCCTAAAGATTTCCTTGATGAAAAGGCGGGCAATATCAGAAGATTTAAATGTCTTCTTTACTGGGATAATATGAGTGACTTTGGTAAGCATATCCACAACTACTAATATAGAATCATACCCTCCTTGTGTTGTGGGAAGACTTGTGACAAAATCCATACTGATACATTCCCACTTCATCTGAGGAATGTCCAGAGGTTGGAGTTTCCCGGGCATTTTGATTCTTTCAGCTTTAATCCTTTGACATGAAAGGCATTGTCTGATGTATTGAAGGATATCTCTCTTCATTCCAGGCCAAAAATAACTTCTCCTTAAGGCATTCAAGGTTTTTGCATAACCTGGATGTCCTGCTACTGGGCTATCATGAGCTTCATACAAGATCATCTTCTTTAGTGCAAGATCTTTGGGGATACATAACCTATGCATGAAGTAGAGGCATTCATCATCGAGGGTGTATCCCTTGATCAATATATTTTCCTTTTCTGTGGGTGCCTCCTTGTGAACCAGACTTACTAGCTTTTGGTAATCAGGGTCATGAAGTGAAACCTGCTTTACCTTCTCTAGGATGGGGTTATTTGGCATAGAGATTGCACTTAGGAAGGATTTGCGACTGAGGGCATCTGCTACAACATTATCCTTTCCAGGACGAAATTTGATATCAAAATCAAACTCTTGCAGAATCTCAATCCACCTCCTTTGCCTCATGTTGAGATTGGGCTGGGTGAAGATCCACTTTAAGCTCTGGTGGTCAGTTACAAGCAGGAACTTACGGCCTAGGAGATAGTGTCTCCATAACTTGAAACAATGAACAACTGCAAGGAGTTCCAAATCATGGGTGGCATAATTGACTTCATAGGATTTAAGCTTACGAGAAGTGTAAGCCACAGGCCTTCCTTCTTGAATTAAGACACCACCAAGTGCAAGGCCACTAGCATCAGTGACAACCTCAAACTCTTTGGTGAAGTCAGGGAGCTTCAGAACTGGTGCTGAGGTGAGGATAGCTTTAAGTTGGCTAAAACTGATTTGGTGGATTGGTAGCCATACTATCTTACATTCCTTCTTGAGGAGATCAGTTAAGGGTGCGGCTATCTTGGCATAATCCTTGATGAATATCCTATACCATCCTGTGATGCCTAGAAACCCACGGATTTCTTTGACTGTCCTAGGGGGTGGCCATTCCAATATATCCTTGACTTTGGCAGGGTCTACTGAGATGCCCTTTGAGGAGACAATGAACCCTAGATATTCAATTTGGGAAGTGAAGAAGGTACATTTGCTTTTCTTGGCATAGAGCTTATGTTCGCGCAGTATTTGCAATACTTTGCGTACATGCTCCACATGTTCCTCTTTTGACTGAGAATAGACCAAGATGTCATCGAAGAAGACAAGGACAAATTCATCCAAGTAGGGTCGGAAGATATCCTGCATCAGGCGGTTGAAGGTGGCGGGAGCATTGGTTAATCCGAATGGCATGACTGTAAATTCATAGTGGCCATAGCGGGTATTGAAAGCGGTTTTAGAGATATCTGATTCCTTGATCCTAATTTGATAGTAGCCAGACCTTAAATCCATCTTGGAGAAAACTTTGGATCCATAAAGTCTGTCAAGAAGTTCGTCGATGCGAGGAATGGGGTATTTGTTTTTGACAGTGACCTTGTTTAGGCCTCGGTAGTCAATACAAAGCCGAAGCGAGCCATCCTTCTTTCTCTGGAAAAGAACAGGCGCTCCCCATGGGGAATTACTAGGGCGAATGAATCCTTGCTCAATAAGCTGTCCTTGAGCTCTATGGCTTCGGGAAGAGACATTTTGTAAGGTCTCCTTGAAACTGATTCAGCACCAGGGATTAACTCAATCCCATGATCTACTTCTCGAGATGGGGGTAGTTTTGTAAGTTCCTCTGGAAAGATATCTGAAAACTCCTGGAGCCAAGAGGGTTCTAAATCTGGGTTGCTTTCTTCTACCTTGTTGAGTTTGACAAGGAAGATCTGTTGGCCCTTGCGCACTCCCTTAAGAAGACGATTAGCTTTGACCAAATGAAATTTGGGTTTACCTGTTTTTCCCTGGGCTGATACTACCTGTCCTTGACTATTCTTAAAGGTGATGCTTCCTTCAGCACAGTGAATGTCAGCATTGTTTGCAATTAACCAATCCATACCAAGGATTCCATCATAAATCCCTAATGGTAAGCTTCTAAAATACCCATGGGTTGATTCACCATCCAATTCAAATTCAAGATCTCCCACACAATGTCGGGATACTTCTTCTTTTCCACTAGCTAACTCAACAATCATTGCTTGGGCTGGTTTTTGATCTAACTGTAGCTTACGCAAGCATTTTGGAGAAAGAAACGAATGCGTACTACCACAATCAACCAAAAGCTGGAAAGATCTACCTTGATAAGTGGCCGGAGCTTGGATAACAGAAAACTGCTGATTAGGTCCTTGATGTTCTATAGCTGCATGAATGGTGGCTTGCTCTTCTTCTTCCATCTCTAAAGTCGGTTCACCAATCATAGAGCAGACACGGGCAGTCACTCCACGACCTCTACCACGTCCACCACCACCTCGTCCAGCCTGGCGGTTATTAGGAGTCCCACGACCTTGAACTCCCCGGCCGCCTTGTGGAGCAGGAATGACATTAGGATTGAGAGAGGATCTTGCAAGTTTGGGGCATTCATTCCGGAAGTGGCCAACTTCATTGCAATAAAAGCACCTTTGGTCCCCATAGGATTCTGAAGTGGAATTAGCATAACTGCGGGGGACAAAATTATTGGGGTACTGACCAATAGTGTTGTGGCGGAAATTCGATTGGTAATTCCTCTGAAGGCGCCCCCTTGGGTTAGACTCAGGATAGACTCTCTTCTTTGCTTGACCACTCTTTACTTCTTTAGCCAGAGGTTTGGCTCGAGTAAGAGCATCTTGTAAGGTAGTTGGCCTCATTGCTTCAAGGCGAGAATCCAAAGGTTCATTCAGCCCTTGGCAAAATCGGGCCACTTGTTGAGTGATCGACATAGGTGGAGCATATTTGCCAAGTGTGACAAATTTTGAGTAGTATTCCTCCAAGGTTAAGCTAAGCTGCTTGAGGCTGAAGAACTCGTTCATCTTAATAGATTCATGAGATGGGGGAAGATAACGGCCCTTCACAGCTTGCTTAATGTCACTCCAGGTTTGGGTATCTTCAGTGACGCCCTTATCTCGGCACCATTGCTTCCACCAAAGTTTGGCGTCCCCGGTAAGACGGAATCTAGCAAGCATGGATTGATTCCCAATTCCTGTACCAGCAGCCGAAAAGTAATCGTCCATGGCTTCTATCCAAACTTCTGCATCCCTTTCAATCTTTGAACCTGCCCCATTAAATGAGGGAGGTTGCATTTGTTTGAGGAGAAGCTTCTTCTCCTGTGTATCTGTATATAATGCATTGGGAGCAAGAAGTTGACGATCCTGGTTATCAATATGAAGCTAAATTTAGAATCATGTCACTTAGGCGGTTTAATACACATAAGACAATGAGTGTGAAAAATCAAAACCTTTTATTCCAAGCTTTAATATTTACAAGTAAACCAAGCCATTTACAAGTAAACCAAGCCATTTACAAGGATTGGACTAAATCCAATCTTATTTATTTACATGGTAGTCCTCTAGGAAACCTAATAAAGATCTGCGGTGGTAGCATTGAAAAAGTAGGGGGGTTCTCCCATGGTTTCAAGAACTCGATAAGTCTCTGGTAGGGGAGGTAAACCTCGTCTAGAAAGACGGGTAACGGCTACTCTATCAGGGGGTACAACTTGAGTCACCTTATCATAAACCCAACGATTCTGCAGCATGCGATTCCCATCGATAGTGACATAGGTGTTACGAGGAGTGCCAATAAACCAGAACAGGCGAACCATCCGCAACATCTCGGCATATCGGATCCGCCTCAAGTCGTTGGTGAGATTGCCGACGTGCTCAGCTCGAATGATGAAGTAGGTAGATCGACGATGCCAATACTCAGTTCTGTTCCATCCCCTTTCGATGCGAGTGTAAAGAGGAAGGGTTAGCTTGTCTACAATGTGCATCATAGTGTCACGGAACTCGAATTCGGAAGAGCGACAAGCAGTCATGAACATGCATTGGAATACCAGGAAGCGAGAATAGGGATCCATCTCGTCCTCCTGCATCCAGCAGTAACTAGATTAGTTTAACAAGAATTCCTAGAGCAACAAGAGAATACAATATAAAATCTCCCAAGTCTAAACGCGCTCTGATACCACGTGTAAGGCCCCCGTCCCGAAGGGCGGGGGAATCCTTTTGATAGGCGGTCAAGTCTCGTGTTATTTTCCGATCGACGACACCTCGATCTCGTAGAAATACGAGGTTACGAGCAAACGGACGGACCTAACTCTATCTCGCAGGGGAAACGTAGTCATCCTAAAGGAAATTCTAATCCCCAGCACGAGATGTGCGTGGAGATGGAACAAGACCCACACTTGGTTCAAGGAAGCCAACGCCTTTTTCCCCCGTATTCATGAGGCACGGCCGCTGGCTCGGTCCCCTAAAACAAGTCTTGTTCGTGACTCTACTATTCCCTAAGTATCGTAGGTTACGACTAGTAGAAAGCTACCCGACTGATCGGGTCCACCCATCCTTAGAATGGTACCGTCAGGGCATCCATTCTCCCACTTTCCACACACTCACCCGTTCAATTGTTTCCTAATTAAGTCCTACCACACTGTGAAACACTTAAAAACAAATTCCTTTGTTAATTAATTACACTTGATTCCTTAAAGAAAGTCTTTCTTAGCACAACATTGAAATCAACGAGCATACTTACAGTGAAAAATATTTACAAAGACCCTGAAACCGGGCCGATATTCCAATCCAAACTCATGTCCAAACCATAACCATAACCACAACTACATCGATAATCTAGAATTCGATCTTCCAGCCTCAACCAGCTGGGTAAACCTCACGGACCGTCTCCCCTCGTCGTCAGCCAGACGATGAGGGCCAAGCCGTCCTGTCACCCCCTCAGGTACTGACGCTTGTACCAAACCCTCTCGCTCTTCGGAGGGGACGTCTCCTCATGAGGTGGGGGTTAAGTCACCGCACTAGCCTGGACCCACAGAACTAGGCAGCATATATACATCACCCTGATGGTGAAAACCAATTCCCAGTGGCATAGGAGGGGATTGCCCTGGGCCGACTCCCGGCCTCGCTATATCCTCCGCCCGGCTACACAGGCAAGCACGGAGTTAGCTAAGGGGGGGGAGAAGCTGTACCTGCATGTTAGCAATAAACCAACAGTATATCCAATAAAAAGAGACATAGCCTTAATTCAATGAATTCACGCATTAACAAAAACCATCGTTTCGGAAAGACAATGATTCGAAAGCAAGATTACTTTCCTATAACTTTACTTAAGAGTAACCATAAGGTACTTTAGGCCATCTATACTAGGGTTTAACCTTGGTTCCTTTCTTATTATTTCGAGAATCTTTGCATTAAGCTTGATAAGAGAGAATTTTACTTAAAACTTGTTAAATGACCAACCTGGTTATCATTTTCATGCCTATCCACTTCAAGAGGGGCGAAGTCGATTGCAGGGACGCGATTTGCTTCATTCCCTCCTTGGGCAGCGCGCGGTTCTTCAATTCGGCGGCGTTTCGGCGCCATAGGAGCACTAGAGTTTTAAGAGGATAAAGAGAAAACGAGGTGAATATAAGAGGTTGGGAGCGTGGAGAGAAAAGAGAGAATTCTACTGGTTCAAACGGATTCGAAAACGGAGTCCGTTTGGGGTAGGAAAAGCTTGTTGGGCTTATGGGCAGGAACGACCTCTTAGCCTAAGTTTAAGTCGCCGCATATGGGGGGGGGGGGGGGGGGGGGGGGGGGGGGGGGAATTGAGAGGGTGTCCTTAACCTGGAGAGCTCTTGAGAAGAGTGTACGTCTAGGGAGGCCTAGGGAAGAGCAAGGCAAGGGTTGAAGGAGAGGCACACTTAAAGTCTATTCACACGGGGGGGGGGGGGGGGGGGGGGGGGGGGGGGAGAAGAGTGTAGGACATGTCCTAGAGCTTGAGAGAGAGCTTGCGCGTAGGGGCTTGCTGGGGGCTTGTCTGCAGAAGGGGGCTGGGAGGGTCCTTTTATAGGTGCTGGAGGGTGGACGTCCGGGTACGGGGAGGTGACACCTGGGTGGTGTAGGTGTCCGGGAGAGGGTGTGGGCGTGAGACACCTGGGGGTGGAGGTGTCTCGAGGAGAGAGAAAGTGTGACACATGGGGGTGGAGGTGTCCCCAAGAGAGAGAGAGCGCGACACCTGTGGATAGAGGGTTCTGGGAGGAGGGGGTACGTGTAGGGGTGTGCTGGAGGGTGCGTCTAGGTCGTGTACACGCTTGGGTGTCCCGGGCGGATTGTCGGTTTTTTTTCACGGGCGGCGCCCGTGTGGGGCCCACGCCGGCCGCCCGCCGTCGTCCGGGGGGTCAAAAAATATTTTTTGACGGAAATGTCCGGCCTTGCCCCGTGACCATGGGGGCGTATTCCGTTCGTTGATTAGACGCCTGGATAGTTACTATTTTTGGTCGGAAGTTCGCAGATTAAAGGCTTAAAAGCTTAATTAAACCCATTCCGGGTACCCGTTTTTAGTTCAGAAAAAACTATTTTAAGCGTAAAATTACGCGTAGATTCCAAATTTGGATTCAGAATTACAAATTTCTAAGCAAAAATGGCTCATTTTCCAAAAATAGAAGTTTTTTGATCGTAAAAATGACAAACTAAGTTATATTTTTCAACTCTGAAGCAAGTACATTGTTATTTACAATGGGTATGTTACAGGTTTTTCTTTGTATTATATGGTGGAAAAAGGTGACATGGTTGTTTGTACATGCTTTGACCCTTAGTCAACTCCAAAGGGGTTGACCTCTAGCCCCTTATATAGCTTCTACTGATTACTAGAATGATGAATGTGTTAACTCTTGAAGAAATGAGGACTTATGCTTTTATATTGGTTGAAGATGCTAGTCGGCTGGCTCTTGGACAAGGTACCATGCTGAAAAGCCATAATAAATGTTGCGATTATTCCCTGGCTGGTCCAAGCCTACTGTCGCCTCCCTTATGCTTGGCCAACTAGCTGCCTAAGTCCCCTGCTGGCAGGCGCCTTCTGTTGGGGCTGTTGAGTGAGCACTTATGCTCTTTCTTAATGCTTGTGATGATGATGATGATGGTGCTAATATTGATGTTGATGATACTTCTAATGAAGATGATGCTGATGATGACCTATATGCTATCCTAACTGTTGTCCTATCTAATGATTAATCGGGGATTGAGATTGTTTATGTTGGAGATTAGCAATGGCATGGGCGTGCATGTGACATTTCCTCCTGCTAAACTTGATGACAGGGTGGACAATGTCATCCTTCCTCCTTGGACTTATTGACTTTGACTTTGACTTCATACTTTAATTGACTTTGACTTTGACTTTGACTTTGACTTTGACTTTGACTTTGACTGATATTTTTGTGTGAACACTTTCACTCCTTATCTCCACTTCCAAGTCTTGGTGAAAAACTGAGCATCTGCTTCACTTTTGTCCCCATGCCTTCTTTTCCCTTGCCCTTAACACAACGGTGGGTCACTTGTCGGAACCGATCATGCCTGTTGCCAGGCCTTTGGAACTGATCTGAGAGCTTAATGATGTAGTGGTTCTGCGTACATACCCTCAGGGAATGCTTCCTCTAGCTTCGCCTGTTGTTGCAGACCACTCCATATGTTACCCTGTTGCATTCTTCTGTTGGAACTGTGCACCTTCCTTGGGACTATGCTTAGTGGGCTGAGCCTGAATGCTTTGATACCAATGTTGCATGTGTGGAAGCCTTTTTGTACTGATCCACATCCCTAAGCCTTGGGGCTACTGAGTGGACACTTATGCTCCTCCTTAGTGCTTGTGATGATGATGATGATGCTGATGCTGATGTTGTCCTAACTGTTGTCCTATTTGATGATTAATCAGGGATTAGGATTGTTCATGCTGGAGATTAGCCATGGCATGGACGTGCACTATGACATTCCCTCCTGCTAACGGGGTGGACACTATGTCATCCTTCCTCCCAAGACTCTACTGACTTTGACTCTGACCTGCTACTTTTACCGACTTTGACTTTGACTCATTTTTTTTCTAAATACCTTCACTCCTGATCTCCACCTCCAAGTCTTGCTGAAGAACTGAACATCTATTCCATTGTTGTCCTCATGTCTTCTTTTCCTTGACCCTTAACACAGCGGTGGGTCACGTGCCGGAACCGATCATGCCTGCAGGTTTGGAATTGATTTGAGAGCTTAATGATGTACTGGTTCTGCGTACATACCCTTAGGGAATGCTTCCTCTAGCTTCGCCTATTGTAGACCACTCCATCTGCTACCTTGTTGCATATTTCTATTGGAACTGTGCGCCTTCCTTGGGACTATGCTTAGTGGGCTAAGCCTGAATGCTCTGATACCAATGTTGCATGCGTGGAAGCTTGATCCACATCCCTAAGCCTTGGGGCTGCTGAGTGGGCACTTATGCTCCTCCTTAATGCTTGTGATGATGATGATGGTGCTGATACTAATGTTGATGATGCTTTTGATGAAGATGATGCTAATACCTATGTGTTGCCTTATCTGATGATTAAAAGAATGCAATTCTGTGTTGTGCTACATTGCAATTGCTCATCAGCATGGACGTCCTCGTGAGTTGTGCTGATGAAAGCGATGTGCTGTCTGTGATGCACTTCTTTAGATTGTTGCTGAAGTACTCACTCTAAACGAGAGAGAGAGAGAGAGAGAGAGAGAGAGAGAGAGAGAGAGAGAGAGAGGCATGGACTAGGTATGGGTGTAGGTCACCATCCTAAGGCAATAGCCAAGAAGGCCATGAAAGCTTGGGCATAAGCTCCAATAAGACAAGATGTCTATATCAAATGATAACATGATAGAAGGTACAATAGCCTAGACCGAGGTCAATTATATAGTGCCTGGCCATTTCGCACTAGCTAATCAATATGCCCATGTCTCAAATCTACGCTCAAGAGACCCAAGGTCTATGTGCCTAGGCCCATACCCATACATGTGCATGTGCATATATGGTGTTCCGTGCCCATAGAGTGGCCTCTCCATGGTGGCAAAAGTATGTCTTGGTTTTACAACTAATAGGCCACAGGCGTGGATCCTTAAGGGGATGTGGGGCCGCTTGCCTCTTGGATCGTGCTCTCATTAGTGATGCCACGGGTGTGTGGGGCCAAGGATCCCATGAGCAGGTGGGGTGTAGTCTCTAACCTAAGAGAGAAAGAGAGATGTTTGTGAAGGATCTTGCATCTCGGGCTGCTGCCTCAATAGTTTGTCTTTGTAGTGCCTATGCTCTAGTTGGTCTAGTCCCAAGCATCTTTGTGATCTCTATAATGTATGACCCGTGACAAGGGCCCGAACCCCTTCATGAAGAAACAATGGTGTCATCTGCAAATCTCATCCTTGGACTCAATCTCCCCATTACTACGTAGCCTACCTATCCATTTGTCTTGGGATGCCCTCTGCTGCTCTCCCCTTCTCAATCTGAAGGCAGTGTGACGACACTCTCAGCTTACCACTGGCGATGTTCACGGTGTGGGACGTGTGTTTGTGGAGATAAGTGGGCCCCTCAATGAATTTATCCAGAGTGACCATCAAGAAAAGCTCTTTGTAGCTTTGAGGAAAGCTTGGCTGGGGATATCCATGTCCGGTCTGTGTGAAGTTGAGTTGGATCCGAACAGATGACGTGGTTGATCTCTTGCCACGAGAGATCAAGAAAAGGGCAGTTTAGGTTGTATTCAAAGGGGAGGACGCAGTCCATCTTAAAGCCATATGACCTTAAACCAACTAGTGGTGCTTGCATGCCAACAGCTACTATGACCCTCTTGTGCCAACTCTTCAGAGGACTCCAAGGCCAATCATGGGAGGCGATCTCTATGTAGTGTGTAGACATGTTGTGTGTATGTGTGACAGCCTAGAACATGGTGTTTATGATGACGAGATGGCTGATCCAAACTCGGCCATTACTATGGTATGTGGCACTGATGGTTTACTCTTGATCATCCATGAGATCATCATACCTTACAGTCTCCCCACTCTCCTCTAGTCCTCCCTCTCAAGTCTGATCCCTAGAAAGACGCCCCATACATCATCGCCAGAAGGACTAAGTATCACCAAATAGCCAGCATTTGGTGCTAGGTTCATGGAAGTGGGCCTGGAAGACAGTCTCTTCAAACGAGTAAGAGCGGCATATCCCTCGTGCCTGGGCAGCCAGATGCATAGTAAAGAACGGGTGAGTAAAAGTAAAAGTAGGAGAGAAGGGGACATCTTGCCTGCACAATAGTTTGCTCTTGTGCTCATGAGCATTAAAAGCAGGTGGTTGGATTTACAGCCCACATTATATCTTTTCGGATGCAAAGCACCGACCACATCCTGTTCCCTTGGTAAGATCTATTCATAGTTGTCTCCGTACGATGCACGACGGCATATCGTACAGACTCCTACGGATTTTTTCGGGAAAAAAAATTCCCTGGAATTTTTTTTGGGGGGAATGGTCTTGTTTTTGCTTGTCTATGGCTGTTTGAGCTTCCTTTGTACTATGATGCTTCCCTCCTTTTTATGTACTCCATATCTCGAAATTGGAAATATCTAAGCTTATAAGTAATTTTTTAAAACACCGTATTTTATCGTACGATAAGAAAAAAAATTACATCATACCATATTTTCCCGTATGGTATCGTATCGTACAATGATATATGGTATTGTACCTGACAACTATGGATCTATTATGCGAGCCTGGGATTGCTTGAAGGGCTTCTTGGTTCATATTCCTCTGCAATCAAATGAAGAGGCTAACTGGAAGCCCATTGTGTGGAAAGACTTGATTTTGGATGAATATGGTAGATCTCTTCGGGCAGCCACTCCACTCATATCCAATGGGCTGCCTGGGCGACTCTTCTCCCTTCAGTGTTGGATTGGAAGAGGCTCATGAGCCTTACGGAGGATGAGAGAATGCTTCACACACAGCACTTGAGAGGCATTAGTCAGAGGTTTATGCAGATGAATGTAGCCATACCCAACCACTAGATCGCAGGGAACTTCGTGGATGGGCCTTATCACTTATGGTGTGGGGGTTTTGAGGGATAGGAATACCTCTTCAAGGCATGTGCCTTCCTACTTCGGGTGAGGACGAGGAGAGATGCCTACCTTTGTTTTGGTGCTGTTGCTTGGTTAACACAATCGGGCCCACAACTCCGGTTTGAAGAGAATGATAGAGATATGGTCATGAGGATTACCCAGGGAGTGGGTTGTTTTGGTGCTATTGCTTGGTTGACACAGTCCGGCCTGCAACTCAAGTTTGAAGCGAATGACAAAGATATGGTCATGAGGATTACCCAGGGAGTGGGTCAGCGGTGCCGTCTTCAAGACATGCCAAAGCTAGGCTACATATCACCAACACTGAGATTGGACACTGCATGGGAGATCATTGCTAGCATCACAACCTGGCACATTTGGAAGGCTAGATGCACTGGAGCCATGGATGGCACTTTGGTTTATGATACACAGTGCATTTGTAGGATGTGGTGCTGCCTCTCATATGGGACCTTGCTGGCAGCACATGGCACCGGACTGGTTGAGATTTCCCCCCTTGCTTGATGTGAAATCTCCCGTCTTGTAAATTTTTCTCATACTTAATAGAAGTCTCTTTTCCAAGGGGGGTGGGGGAAGTAGGAGAGAGTATTAATAACGTCTACAAAGGACCCTAAGGGTCTTTGACACCTTAAGTGATACATTGCTAACATGGATATATTGAGCCATGGAAAAAGTAACTGTGAGAAAAGGAAAATGACCATCACTAGTGTATACAGATGTGATATCAGCATGTGACCGTGTATGAGAGAGAGAGAGAGATACACCTTAAGTGATACATTGCTAACATGGATATATTGAGCCATGGAAAAAGTAACTGTGAGAAAAGGAAAATGACCATCACTAGTGTATACAGATGTGATATCAGCATGTGACCGTGTATGAGAGAGAGAGAGAGAGAGAGAGAGAGAGAGAGAGAGAGTCTTAAGCTGTGTGGTGTATCAGGAAGTTGCCATCAAAAGGATGAAGGCAACAATAACGAAAGAGTTTCTTGCTGAAATGAAGGTTTTATGCAAGTTTCATCACACCAATCTGGTAAGTGTTGTGTCATTGATTTAAGAAGGGTCTAACATGCACAATAAACGTTTAGCTTAATTGGGTTCGCATTTTTTGCTGGAGTTTTTATGTGCGTTAATGAAATTAATTTGAGAATGGTGTGCTTGATCAGGCTTCATTTGAACATGATATTCTTTGTGTGTTCTGGGATTTCGATTATCTATGTATGGCTGCTATGCATGCACTTGCATCTGGTTTGTACGGTTGTGTTGCTAATTCTTCTGTAAAACAATGCAGAATGAGTTGCTTGGCTATGCATCTTATGAAGACGAATTATTTCTCATTTATGAGTATGCTGAACATCGAGCTGTGGCTGACCGCTTGCATGAACCCATATCCAGAGGTATGTCCATGTTGCAATGGCTCAGCAATTGTGTATTGAGGCTTCAAACCACCGACTTCATTGTGCTCAGTGTGTGCTCTTTTTAAATCAATGATTTAATTTGATGGCTAAACTTCTTAATAAATTCTGCACAGGATTCACACCTTTGACATGGAATGCCAGAGTTCAGATAGCATTGGACACGGCCAGAGGGCTAGAGTATATCCACGAGCATACAAAGGAACATTATGTCCATCGTGACGTCAAAACAAGCAATATCCTGCTTGATGGTGATTTTCGTGCCAAGGTAAAGATGAACGCCTTGACTGTGCGTGTGTGAGGGGGTGTGTTGGCTTGCGTGTATGCGAAGAAGATGACTCTGATTTCATAGAAGGCACTGATCTCTATTCTTGTTGTGGCCTAGGTTGCAGACTTTGGGCTGGCTAAACTAGTAGAAAAGACGAGTGGAGGGGAAACTTCGGTGACGAGAATAGTTGGCACTTTTGGCTATCTTGCTCCAGAGTAAGGCTGTAGGCTGTTATGCTCCATGCCCACGTAGCTAAACAGTACACTTGTATCTTGCTCTAGAGCATGCACACACACACACACATACATATATGCATGCATACATCCATACATACATCAAGCATGCATGCATGTGCCTACATGTAATTGTTAAATGACACAGGAAAATGATCTTTTAAACGTAAGTTTCAGCTACCAGTTTGGCAATGGTGGTGATGATTTGTTGTCTAGAACGGGTCCAAGATGCATTTCTAAAGTACGGCGTGTCTTGTGAACACAGGTATAGTCGTGATGGGATAGCCACATCAAAGAGCGATGTGTATGCATTTGGTGTGGTCCTGTTTGAACTCATTACTGGCAAAGAAGCCATATCAAAGAGCAGAGTTGCTATGCCTGGCACTCCTGAGAGACGTTCCCTTATTTCAATTGTAAGAAATTGTGATGAGAAAATCAGACTAAACAAAGTCTCAGCATATATTTTGTTTGTTTGAAGCTTCTAGATTTCATAGTGGTTGCTTGCTGCTCTTACCATACTCAATCATCACAAGCTTTGAGGCACTAGTTCCTGTTTCTTATCCAGATGTCAAGGGCTCTTAGGGATTGTCCCAATCCTATACAGATGGGCAGACTTTGTGAGCTCATAGACCCGAATCTGATGGACATGTTCCCTCGGGACTGTCTCTACAAGGTGGACTCCAACAGACATTTGTTTCTTTTCTCACCAGAAAAACAGACAGTGTTGATCATTTTTTTCATGGAATAAGTATTTGACTTCAGAAAGTACTTGGTTGTTGTTGAACAGATGGCCAAGCTTGGACAACAATGTGTTGAGGAAGATCCCATCCTGCGGCCTGACATGAAATATGTTGTATTTACTCTCTCTCAAATATTGCTTTCTTCAATTGAATGGGAAGCCACCCTTGCAGGCAACAGCCAGGTCTTTAGTGGACTCATTCAGGGTAGATAGTTTCAGATGTGGAACATCCTTTACAATGTGTTGTACATTAAACCAAATGCAGCTTGAGAGCTGCAAAAGAAGATTTTTTTTAGCAAAGTTGCACCTTCAGTCAAGAGAGACGATGTTTCAAGGCTTTTACTGATTGGACTTACAAGAAAGAATATGTTTTTCCTCTGCTCTTTTTTGTAACTAGAAAGATCCTACTTGTAGAATCCATGTAGCTAAGAGCCTGTAAAACCAGATCAGATAACATGAAGAGTAGGAGAGAGGGTTTGGGTAGGGCTATCAGTGAAGCCATGAGCCCTTCACAAAATAACACAGCCTACTGGATATCTTACTCTGTTGTCATGGTCCCTATGAGACTCGTCCAATCAGAATGGGATGAAAAATCTTCCTTTCCCACTTAGCAGTCACGATGTCATGACTGTCCTGTAAGGTTCATCCAATCAGAATGGGATGAATAAATTCTGTCCTCAATCAGCAGTCGCCATGTTGGGTTTGGGAAAAGATGGGTTCACTTTATCGTGGAGCATGCTCATCTTTTGAAAAATCCACCTCGTCCTGAGAGGAGGAGGAAAAATGCCTCGAATTTTTCAAAAAATAGTAATCGGACGAAATCATGAAGAAAATACTTGTTCAAATTTGCCTTTTCCTCTTCAACTCATGGTGAGAAGGATTCATGTGAGGTTTACTCAAAAATGTTTCCTGAACACTGGTTCTGCATCCTCTGCCAAACCTGTTTATCTGGTGAGATCAGGGAGGGAATGGACATGGGGAGAAACGGAGAGCCCAGTTAGAAGCGACCCATTTTGTAGTGGGGAAATGGTCAGCCCACGTCTATTCTTGGACGTCATGAGTTGTGGGGAGCAGAGCATACGGACTCAGAAAACAAGGAGCCAGCTCGGATTGTGGAAAAGACAGTAACACAATGATTGAGGTGTGCACGCCAGCTCAGATTTCTGCAGAATGTTCCTCGTTTTCTGGGCCGAATTCTGGATGGCGACACGACTGGTCGATGCAGGAGATGAGGATTGATTCCATTGCAGAAAGGCACTCCGATTGTACGGTGGGGGTGGTCCTGTAATGTTTGTTGAATGAAGCTGTGTGCTGGGCTGCTCATGAGGTAAAGGTATTATTAAGAGCCCCAACAACAAACAAAAAAAAATACGGGACACATGCTAGCCGACCCAGGCTGCTAATGTGCAGCTCTTTGGTCGAACCCTGGCACATTCTTCTTTACCAAAATCTTGCATATAAAAGAGTGATGGAAAATGATTTTTGCGTCAAGAAAGCCCATCAATAATTATTAATTTGGACCATTTAGATTAGCAAGTAGAGAGACTTAATATATATTGTGTGTTGGGAGAGGGCATAGGAAAGAGCCACCTAAACCTACCCAGCGAGGTTACACCTAAACCTACCCAGCGAGGTTACGAGCGTGTTAAGCACGTATGGCCAATGGATGATTAGAAATGTAATGTGTGAGAGCAGTGAAGATGCTTTCGATGATGCATGGCTTGTGTAAAAGGATGTGATGTATTATATATAGCTCTTCTTCGTTTGGTCGTTATAAGAGCAGTATGGGGGAGAGAACACGATTGGCATCCAAAAGCACCTTTCGACACTATGGATTTGTCTTGTGCCCTCGTATGTGATGATCCTGTGCCTTGTTGCACCACCTTATCAAATGACACTTTACGGAACTGAGAGGAACCTGGTAGCACTTGCCTCAAAGTAACGTTGCCTCTTAAAAGTTGTGTACATTAGCCTCCAGCATTTGAGTACTTCGGATAATTGGGATTGATGAGTACTTGTTTGCATGATATGAAATCCATTAAGAAAGTTGTACACTTGTGACCTTGCTACTCTTTCCAATGCATCCTCAATGAAAGTCAATGGGCAGAGTTCCTACTTGTACATGCAGTTAAATGCTTTATCAAGTGGACAATTATGTGGAGTTTCTTTTTTGTATTAAGCACAATCACAATTGGGGAGGTAAGTATGCAGCCAAACCGATAAGTATGCAGCCAAATCGATAAGTATGCAATCGGGACCACCCCGAACCCCACCCCCATAAGCACTGAATTTGAATTGTTTTTGTAGGTACTTTGAGCAATTGGCATTGCATCGTCACCTCTGTTGAGACTCCTTTCATGTTCTTTGCAGCTCCATGTAAAACATTCTTTGTACTCCTTTCATGTTCTTTGCAGCTCCATGTAAAACATTCTTTGTACTCCATTAGCCACCTTAACATTTGCTAGCACATAGAGTCCTCCACACGTAATGCCAAATCTATCTCTTTGGCCTTTTCTCGGACCATCTAAGATGGCTTTCCTTGTCTTCATTTCTCGAATGAAAAGCATACTCTCCAAGTCTTCTAGATTCCAGATTCTATTTCTTCTAGCCTATAATACATATACTTAGGCTACATATTATAGCTATCTTGTGCATCCAATTGATGCAATCATCACTATGTAGGTTATCTTTATCTCCATTTGAGCTAAATTAGGGGTTCCTTAGTGTCAAATGCTTTGGTAAAGTCCCTAACACTTGCTAACTAGATTTGGGTTGTTTTTGAGCCATATTACCATTGCTATCATCAACCTAAATCTACCGAAGATTAATCTAATGTTGGTAGGAGCTAAGACCTAGAAATCTGAAATGGATCTAGACCAAGAGTCAAGGAATCAAACACACAAAAGATCAATTCTAGCATCCATTTGATGGGAGACGAGCACACATGAGAAATACATGAGATTATGAAAAAAATAAAGAAAATCCATGTGGACATGTAGCAAAGAAGGAACGCACATAAGGCCTAAGTGATTTAACCTCTCCCCATGAGGATGGCTATCAAGCTTGCCATGAGCCTTAGACCATGAATGAGCATCTCTAAGAAAGGAGCCATGAGTACCTGTAGATGTGCAAGTGATAAATGACAAAAAGATCCCTACAATGAACCCAAGGTCCTATTTATAGTAGCCTTGTTCATGGTCCATTATTTACATGTTTTTTTATCTTAGCTTGCTTTTCATTACAAACCATCCCTTTCCAAAGATCGTCCTCAAAATCATACAAGATATCTACAATTCAACATATCCTCAAATGAAACCAGTGGGAAGTGGTGAAGGTTCCAATTATGCTCTCCAAATGTAATGAAGTCCATGAGACTTCATCTCCAATGCATATGTGTGAGTTTCCAAAAGTAGCCATGTCGAAGTAGTATGAACCCATGAATCCATAACATGAGCAACGTAGAACTAGATCCTCTAATCATGAAAGAAGTGCTCTTGAAGCATAGTGAACTATTATGGTATAGCCCATGTCGATATTGAAACCACTTGTAAATCTCTCATGAAAACACTTCAAAATGAGTTCCAAATGACGTGAGCATGATGCCAAAGCATCTACATATCATAAACTACCATCATAGTAACCATTAGAGCTCATTGTAATCATCGAGAGACTCCCAAAAGTGTCTCTACCAAATCTGTCCATAAATTTCCAAAATGCACATCTTCCATTATAGAGTCATAAAAGCCCATATAATGCATATCAAATGGCCAAACCAATTTCTTCCATAATAGAGCTTGTTGCACATAAGAAAGTGGTTGCCATGCATCCTCATCCATAAGAAATTGTGTACATCTCTCTCATACATGAATCCCACCACTAGGGTCAAATGGAAATGTATCCTTTTGAAATGTCATGTCATCCATAATGTGACCATTATTCCAACCATCGGGGTTAAATAGAAACGTATCACTCTCTTTTATGGAAGAGTGATCCTCATGTGACTCCAGCTTCATGGGGCAGTCAAACCCTTCAACTTCATAGGACTCCTTGGTCCTCTCCTCTATCCATGAGAATCATGGTGGCTATAACCTTCTTAGCTTTGCATACATGCCCGGGTGACCATGTCTCTTTCCACTTGAAGCATAAGCCTTTGCTTCTTAACTCATCAATCTTTGGGTCATTCATCCTTTGAGTCTTGTTGAAGGTTTGAGGAGATTTCTTGTTGGAAGTATTCCTTTTCTTTGCATCAAAACGAGCTTCACTCTTTGGGCTCTCCACCTCCATAAATGGTAGTCAATCTAGGAATGAAAGAGGGTGGTATAGGAAGAGAGTTTGTACCCTTATTAGAAGAAATAATGGGTGGCTTAGATGAGTCATTCGTGAGTAAAGTGGACTGTGATTTTTTGTATTTGAACTTATAAAGCTCCGCCAACCTCATAACCTCTTTATGGATAGGTGGTCTTTGAGCTGATACATCCGCTTTTGATGAAGGAGTCCAACCCATGAATAAACTTCTTCATATTCATGTCCTTATTGAGTCTAGCCATAAACATAGAGAGTTTCATGAACTTTTTGATGCACTCTCTAACCAATATGCCCTTTTGTGAGAGTTCATACCATTCTTTATGGTATCAGTCAAGAACCAAAGGTGAAAAAATGCCATATTCATCTCTCTTCAATTCTTCCCAAGTATGTGGCACAGTCCCTTCTTTGACCAAATGTCTCCACCGTTGATGGGTATTTCCAAGTGTAAGGAAGCAAATTGTGCTTTATCCCACTCATTCTTTGGATATAGCTGAAAATATGTATCCATTTTGTTCATCCGTTCCTCCAATTCATGTAGGGTTGATTCTTCACCCTTGAATTTGAGGAGTGAGATCTTATCCCTAACATCCTTAGGAGTAGTATATGATGCATTCTCATGATAATTAGGGGGTTTGTACCTTTGCATTTACATATATGATCCCAAGAATTGTGAAAATTTCTTGTACTCCTTGATGAAGTTAGGCATTTCCATCCATCTATCATGAGCTTTCCTTTGCCTTTCAGTGAATGACATAAGCTCCCAATCATGTTCAACCACATCATCATCATCAACATACAACTCTTCTTCAAACATAGAAGATTGATTTTCCTTGAAATGTGAAAATAGTCTTTTGGGTTCTCCAAGGTTTGGTTCCAAGTGTTTAAACCAAGATGTATATTGCTTTCCATGTAATTGAGAGGGACCGGCCTCATTTCCTTCATGAGAGGTCTTCTACCCTCCACACATGAATCCACATGTGGCATTCTTTGTAAGATTTTCATGAGTAACCCTTGTAAAAGCCTCTTGTATATGTTGCTTGCCTTCTCTTCGGTCTTCAAAAGAGATCCCATGAAAGGGTTGCTTGTCTCCTATGACCATCATCATGCTTAAGTTGACCCATTGGCTGGGCTAACTTTTCTTTCATCAATCCATGGAACGATAGGCTACCACTTGCGTGGATAGCCTATTGCCCACCAAAAGATATTGATGTGTGAAGACTGAGTAGACTGGGAAGCCTTAGTTAGGCTCTTTGGCAATGTTTACCATACATATATATTCCAGTTAGAATTCACTGGCTATGTTGCCAAATAAATGCAGTGATGACCTGCATGTAAACTATTAAAACAGAGAAGGAAAAGAGTATTTTTGAAGGTAGACTACCTATAACCAGCCCACCAAAGGCACTATGGCTATGAGTCAAGCTCCAACCTCAATCTAGACAGCAATTCTATCTTTATGACTATCGGCCAGAGGCACAGTCATAGCAAGAATTGTTTGTAGACTTTCCTTATCCTTATATAGCTCAGCCAAAAGCTTAACCCAATCATTAAAAGACACGAGTTGTAGAAGAGAGCCATATTGGCACGCCTCTTGTCGAACCGAGGACACGATAATATATTGTGCTTCTTCGGTCTTGATGCATGCCAAAACATGCTGGCAGGCCTTTAACGGTGAATGGTCAGGAGGAATCTCTGACCCTCTGAAAAGGGGTAAAATCTATGAGACATAAAACAGAGTATTAGTCAAAATAAAGGTACTATTGAAGCTAGACTCCCTAAAACCAGCCAACCTAAGGGCACCATGGCTGTGAGCCAAGCTCCAACCTCAATCGGCATATAATTCAATCTTTAAGACTATCAGCTAAAAGCACAATGATAGAGAGAATTGTATACGTCTAAGGTATAAAGAGTATGATGGACTATCTCTAAAGAGAGTAGCCCTTGTAGCTAGAGTGTGTGTTTTCGTTTTAAACATAATACAATACCCTACAGCTGAATACCAAATTCAAAAGACACTCTATACTCAAGATATGAATGGAAACATGATATATTTTATCATCTGTGTAATACATCATGTTTTTGGAGCACTGAAACTTCAAGATGAGATTTAGATCTAGTGAGAGAAAAAAAACACAAAAAGCCGAGGCAGATCCTCGGCGGCAGAGAAACCCTTTTTCACACATGCAATCCAGAGAAGGTGAGTCCTGTTACCTGCATCCATAAAAAGAGACAAACAAAAGTGTTAGTCTGGATGTGTCTTGCAGGTGTCAGGGGACTCAACCACTTGTCATCAATGTCACTCAACACTACACATATCATAGGTCTCTATATAGTAAAGAATTTCACAACACAAGTTATATCAAGAAAGCAAGCTATACCCAATCAATGCAGCCATTGATTAGACCAAGAGCATTGAGAGAATACCATTATCAGAATTAAGATTTCTCTTTTATCAGTCTAAGCCAAACCCATCTTACTCACTGTATCAGTGCTATTTGCAGATTCAGAATCTTTGTAGAAAAAATTTGAATCCTAATTCCAACCCTGTTTGGTCAAAAAATCTTAATATGTACCTATAGAATATACAGATGATTGTTTCCTAATTACAAAAGGAAATAAGAACTTTTCCATTCTATACGAAATTTGCCTATTGAGGTAAATCTTAATTGATGGAAAGTTACCCTAGTCTTTACAAAGTTCCCTGTAAGCTTATTATTCATATTATTTCATTCAATTTTAGAAAGTTTTTTTTTATTGTTTAGATTTAAGATCATCCAAACTATTCTAGAATTATAAAATTTTATCTTTTTGGTAAAGTAAAAGTGAATCGGTCAAAATAGAGAATTGAATTGTGTAACATTATAAAATCTGAGTGAGTACCTACCATGTACCAGAGTGTAAACAATCTATGCAAGAAGTAATTTGGAAAACTAAAAACTTCAGAGCTACGTGTGTATCAATAGGCTCTGCAACAAAGCTAGTTTCAACATTTTGTTAAAAGATGAGCACTTGGCAATTTTAGCATAGTTACCCCCCCTGATAAGAAAAGTTGGTTCTATTCCAGTCTATTTCAGAAAAGTGGTCCCAGGAACAGATCCAGTGGAGGCGGGGGCCTGTAGCTCAGGGGAATAGAGCACGTGGCAATGAACCACGGTGTCGGGGGTTCGAATCCATCCTTGCCCACAATCAATCATCCCTAAATGAAATGTCCCTTATATTTTGTTTTAAGGGAGTCGGCATGTAATTTCGGGCGTAGACCAAATCCGAGTAGAGCTTTAGTATATGAAAAAGGGCACTTGGCCAAAAAGGGTGAGCACTTAGCCTAATCAAGGACACTTGCAGATAAACAAGTTTTAGCAGTAAATTCAAAAACCAACAGTATCAAGCCACTCATGTTAAGGAGCAATATTGGCTAGTCCAAGATAAGCAGCAATCCTATTATCAAAAAGGCCAGCTACTACTGGAGGCAATAGTTAGCCTAAACAGTCTGAAATACTACAAGCAATAAGAAAAAATTCTAGAAGCATGATCCTGCAAGGCAGAGAATGTCGATGTTATAGCATCAAACTGGCCCACCCACAGTCATAGCAAGGGAATGTGTGAAACAGCCCCATTAGCATCATAACATACTATGTGCAATAGAGTATGTGAATCATAAAGCATGAACTAGAATGTGTGAAGCAGCATAGCAGAACCACACCACGTGATAGAGCTAGTTCTCTGCACATAGTAAACTAGTAATGACCGGAACACTGCTAATATGCAGGGTACCTCCAAGTCAACCTATGACATGAGTAGTAAGACTCATGGTATAATATCTCACAAGGAACAATGCTAGCTAGCATCATGTAAAAAGGGCAGCTCTTAGCAATATTCAAACAATCCATTTTTGAAAGCATATAAGCTGCAAAAAATAGTTCAGCAGTCTTAGCCTGCAATTCAAAAAGTATGCATGCCAAAGCAACAGACGAGACCTCCTATAATCATAGCAAGAGGATGTGTGAAACTGCATTAGCAGTAGCATGTCATAATATGTGCATCATAGTATGTGATTCATATTGATGAACATCTCAGAATGTGTGAAGCAGCATATCAAAACCTTCTACGTGCAATCAAGAGAATCGTCTAGAGGCACACAGCAACCTACCAATCCACAAACCCCATCCAATATGCAGGGTAGCCTCACGTCAACAAAAGAAATAAGTCTCATGGTAAAAATACCTCTGTAGAATTTTGCCCAGCAATATCTAGGTCCATGTCTTGTGGACACGTATTACCCATTAATCATTAGAAGTGAAAGTCGAGAGAACATCTATCCATAAGAGATGAAAGCAAATAAAGTCCCTAATACAGAGCTCCTATGTTAACAATACCTACAGCATACTAGTATTCAGACCCTATCTGTAGTAAGCCAGGGTTTACCATACATCATGAAGCCAAGTAGATTATTTAGTACATAAGCCACAGGTTCAGATTCTGTAACCATTCTGACGAGATCAGATAACTGCATGTAGTCTGTACATAATGTATTCCACAAGTAATTATCTCTTATGTGCTATGTAATCATTAGTGAAAAGAATCGTGTTTTCTAATAGAGCTCCATTATACAAATAAAGACATTGTGCAACCACATTAGGTAAAAATAGAAATTCAAATATACATTGCACCTGTGAAGAAGGGGAACCGATCATAGTAAGCAATAGAACCATGATCACAAAACATACCCAAAGGGCTAAGTGAGGGACCTGAGTAAGCAATAGACAAGGAGACTAGTGAGTGTGTGCCACTCACCCCAAATTTGTTTTGATTTATAGCAAATCCTCAGTCGATGCATCTTCATGCATCAGCAGTCCATGTGGCCTCTCATCATTGCAGGCATATAAATAGAGCAGTCCAAAAGCAAAAAGGGCACCATCATCTTCTTTGTGTGGTGTTACCCATCTCCTCATTGTAGAGCCGAAGTTAGGTTTAATATGATAACAATAAAGTTACTCAAATTGTGTTAACCAATAAGTTATATTTTGGGACTCCTCCAAGTCAAAGTATATATAGCCTAGTGCCCACATTAAACTAAAAAGATTATCCCAAGCAATAAATAAAAAAGATTTGACATTATGATAGGTATGATGTGTGTATTGTGTGTGTGTGTGTGTCTGTGTTCTATAGCAATAAAAAAGCCAAACTCTTGTATGGTCTCCAGATGAAAATCCAAGAGAAGCTAAAAAGAAATCTCAGCTCATACCAGAAAATGAATGAAACAGAAATTCTAGCCTTTAGTCATTAAGTGACCCAATATTGGGTTAAAGAACATGTTCAACACTACCCACCCACCCACAGGCTCCCAAAACTCTATGAGAAAGAGGTTAGAAAATTCAAGGGTCCAATAAAAACCCTTAGTTTAGAAAAATTAGGTAGCAAAATTGTATAAGTTAGAGAGATATAGGTGTGTGTGTGTGTACTCACCCCTGACCCCTGACCCGGGCATAGGCTCCACACAAATTCCTTAGTTTAGAAAAATTAGGTAGCAAAATTGTATAAGTTAGAGAGATATAGGTGTGTGTGTGTGTGTGTGTACCCACCCCTGACCCGGGCATAGGCTCCACACAAGTGGAGCGATAGGCTACCAGTTGCGTGGATAGCCTATTGCCCACCAAAAGATATTGATGTGTGAAGACTGAGTAGACTGGGAAGCCTTAGTTAGGCCCTTTGGCAATGTTTGCCATACATATATATTCCAGTTGGAATCCACTAACTAAAATTCTAGGTAAATGCAGTGATGACCTGCATGTAAACCGGGAGAAGGAAAGGAGTATTTTTGAAGGTAGACTACCTATAACCAGCCCACCAAAGGCACTATGGCTATGAGTCAAGCTCCAACCTCAATCTAAACAAGCAATTCTATCTTTAAGACTATCGACCAAAGAAGGCAAAGTGATAGTGAGAATTGTTTGTAGACTTTCCTTATCCTTATCTAGCTCAGCCAAAAGCTTAACCCAATCATTAAAGGATAGGAGTTGTAGAAGAGAGCCATGTTGGCATGGCTCTTGTCGAACCGAGGACACGATAATATCTTGTGCTTCTTCGGTCTTGATGGCACGGCTCTTGTCGAACCGAGGACAAGAGCCATGTTGGCACGGCTCTTGTCGAACCGAGGACACGATAATATCTTGTGCTTCTTCGGTCTTGATGCATGCCAAAACATGCTGGCACGCCTTTGACGGTGAACGGTCAGGAGGAATCTCTGACCCTCTGAAAAGGGGTAAAATCTATGAGACATAAAACAGAGTATTAGTCAAAAGAAAAGTACTATTGAAGCTAGACTCCCTAAAACCAGCCAACCTAAGGGCACCACGGCTGTGAGCCAAGCTCCAACCTCAATCGGCATATAATTCAATCTTTAAGACTATCGGCTAAAAGCACAATGATAGAGAGAATTGTAGACGGCTGAGGTATAAAGAGTTTGAGTATGAGTATCTGGACTATCTTCAAAGAGAGGAGCCCCTATAGCTAGAGTGTGTGTTTTCGTTTTAAACATAATACAATGCCCTACAACCGAATACCAAATTCAAAAGACACTGTATACTCAAGATATGAATGGAAACATGATATATTTCATCATCTGTTTAATACATCATATTTTTGGAGCACTGAGTGTCTCAAGTAAAACTTCAAGATGAGATTTAGATCTAGTGAGAGAAAAAAAACACAACAAGCCGAGGCAGATCCTCGACAGAGAAACCCTTTTTCACACATGTAATCCAGAGAAGGTGAGTACTGTTTACCTACATCCATAAATACAAATAAATAAAATTGTTAGTCTGGATGTGTCTTGCAGGTGTCACGGGACTCAACCACTTGTCATCAATGTCACTCAACACTACAGGTCTCTATATAGTAAATAAATTCACAACACAAGTTATATCAAGAAAGCAAGCTATACCCAATCAATGCAGCCATTGATTAGACCAAGAGCATTGAGAGAATACCATTATCAGAATTAAGATTTCTCTTTTATTAGTCTAAGCCAAACCCATCTTACTTACTATATAAGAGCTATCTATAGATTCAAAATCTTTGTAGAAAAAATCTGAATCCTAATTCCAATCCTGTTTGGTAAAAAAATCTTGATATGTACCTGTAGAATACGTGTGTGTGTGTGTGTGTGTGTGTGTGTGTGTGTGTGTGTGTGTGTGTGTGTGTGTGTGTGTGTGTGTGTGTGTGTGTTCTATAGCAATAAAATAGCCAAACTCATTTATGGTCTCTAGATGAAAATCCAAGAGAAGCTAAAAAGAAATCTCAGCTCATACCAAAAAATGAATGAAACAGAAATTCTAGCCTTTAGTCATTAAGTGACCCAATATTGGGTTAAAGAACATGTTCAACACAACCCACAAGTTCCAAAAATTCTATGAGAAACAGGTTAGAAAATTCAAGGGTCCAATAAAAACCCTTAGTTTAGAAAAATTAGGTAACAAAATTGTATAAGAGAGATATAGGTGTGTGTGTGTATCGAACCCTGACCCGGGCATAGGCTCCACAGAAGTGGAGCGATAGGCTACCACTTGCATGGATAGCCTATTGCCCACCATGTGTGAAGACTGAGTAGACTGGGAAGCCTTAGTTAGGCTCTTTGGCAATGTTTGCCATACATATATATTCCAGTTGGAATCCACTGGCTAAATTGCCAGGTAAATGCAGTGATAACCTGCATGTAAATCATTAAACAGAGAAGGAAAATAGTATTTTTGAATGTAGACTACCTATAACTAGCCCACCAAAGGCACTATGGCTATGAGTCAAGCTCCAATCTCAATCTAAACAAGCAATTCTATCTTTAAGACTATCGACCAAAGGCAAAGTGATAGCGAGAATTGTTTGTAGACTTTCCTTATCCTTATCTAGCTCAGCCAAAAGCTTAACCCAATCATTAAAGGACAGGAGTTGTAGAAGAGAGCCATGTTGGCAAGGCTCTTGTTGAACCGAGGAAACGATAATATCTTGTGCTTCTTTGGTCTTGATGCATGCCAAAACATGCTGGCAAGCCTTTGATGGTGAATGGTGAGGAGGAATCTCTGACCCTCTGAAAAGGGGTAAAATCTATGAGACATAAAATAGAGTATTAGTCAAAAGAAAGGTACTATTGAAGCTAGACTACCTAAAACCAGCCAACCTAAGGGCACCACGGCTGTGAGCCAAGCTCCAACCTCAATATAATTCAATCTTTAAGACTATCGGCTAAAAGCACAATGATAGAGAGAATTGTTGTATACGGCTAAGGTATAAAGAGTTTGAGTACGAGTATCTGGATTATCTCCAAAGAGATATCTCCAAAGAGAGTAGCCCTTGTGGCTAGAGTGTCTGTTTTTGTTTTAAACATCATACAATACCCTACAACTGAGTATCAAATTCAAAAGACACTCTATACTCAAGATATGAATGGAAACATGATATATTTCATCATCTGTATACATCATGTTTTTGGAGCACTGAGTGTCTCAACTAAAACTTCAAGATGAGATTTAGATCTAGTGAGAGAAAAAAACACAACAAGCCGAGGTAGTTCCTCGGCAGCAGAGAAACCCTTTTTCACACTTGCAATCCAGAGAAGGCGAGTCCTGTTTACCTGCATCCATAAAAACAGACAAACAAAAGTGTTAGTCTGGATGTGTCTTGCAAGTGTCAGGGGACTCAACCACTTGTCATCAATGTCACTCAACACTACACATGTCATAGGTCTCTATAGTAAAGAAATTCACAACATAAGTTATATCAAGAAAGTAAGCTGTACCCAATCAATGCAGCCCCACTGATTAGACCAAGAGCATTGAGAGAATACCATTATCAGAATTAAGATTTCTCTTTTATCAGCCTAAGCCAAACCCATCTTACTCACTATATCAAAGCTATCTGTAGATTCAAAATCTTTGTAGAAGAAATCTGAATCCTAATTCCAACCCTGTTTGGTCAAAAAATCTTAATATGTACTTGTAGAATATGTGTGTGTGTGTGTGTGTGTGTGTGTAAGTGTGTTATATAGCAATAAAAAAGCCAAACTCATTTATGGTCTCTAGATGAAAATCCAAGAGTAGCTAAAAAGAAATCTCAGCTTATACCACAAAATGAAAGCCAAAGTTAGGCTCTTTGGCAATGTTTGCCATACATATATATTCTAGTTGGAATCCACTGGCTATGTTGCCAGGTAAATGCAGTGATGACCTGCATGTAAACCGTTATAAACAGAGAAGAAAAAGAGTATTTTTAAAGGTAGACTACCTATAACCAGCCCACCAAAGGCACTATGGCTATGAGTCAAGCTCCAACCTCAATCTAAACAAGCATTTCTATCTTTAAGACTATCGGCCAGAGGCACAGTGATAGTGAGAATTATTTGTAGACTTTCCTTATCCTTATCTAGCTCAGCCAAAAGCTTAACCCAATCATTAAAGGACAGGAGTTGTAGAAGAGAGCCATGTTGGCATGGCTCTTGTCGAACTGAGGACACGATAATATCTTGTGCTTCTTCGGTGTTGATGCATGCCAAAACATGCTGGCAGGCCTTTGACGGTGAATGGTTAGGAGGAATCTCCGACCCTCTGAAAAGGGGTAAAATCTATGAGACATAAAACAGAGTATTAGTCAAAAGAAAGGTACTATTGAAGCTAGACTCCCTAAAACCAGCCAACCTAAGGGCACCACGGCTGTGAGCCAAGCTCCAACCTCAATCGGCATACAATTCAATCTTTAAGACTATCGGCTAAAAGCACAATGATAGCGAGAATTGTATACGTCTGAGGTATAAAAAGTTTGAGTATGAGTATCTGGACTATCTCCAAAGAGAGTAGCCCATGTAGCTAGAGTGTGTGTCTTCGTTTTAAACATAATACAATAATGTACAGCTGAATACCAAATTCAAAGGCACTCTATACTCATCAAGATATTAATGGAAACATGATATATTTCATCATCTGTGTAATACATCATGTTTTTGGAGCTCTGAGTGTCTCAAGTAAAACTTCAAGATGAGATTTAGATCTAGTGAGAGAAAAAAACACAACAAGCCGAGGCAGATCCTCGGCAGAGAAACCCTTTTTCACACATGCAATCTAGAGAAGGTGAGTCTTGTTACCTGCATCCATAAAAATAGACAAACAAAAGTGTTAGTCTGGATGTGTCTTGCAAAGTGTCAAGGGACTCAACCACTTGTCATCAATGTCACTCAACACACACATGTCATAGGTCTCTATATAGTAAAGAAATTCACAACACAAGTTATATTAAGAAAGCAAGCTGTACCCAATCAATGCAGCCATTGATTAGACCAAGAGCATTGAGAGAATACCATTATCAAAATAAATAGTTCTCTTTTATTAGTCTAAGCCAAACCCATCTTACTCACTATATCAGAGCTATCTGTAGATTCAAAATCTTTGTAGAAAAAATATGAAGCCTAATTCCAAGCTGTACCCAATCAATGCAGCCATTGATTAGACCAAGAGCATTGAGAGAATACCATTATCAGAATTAAGATTTCTCTTTTATTAGTCTAAGCCAAACCCATCTTACTCACTATATCAGAGCTATCTGTAGATTCAAAATCTTTGTAGAAAAAATATGAAGCCTAATTCCAACCTTGTTTGGTCAAAAAATCTTAATATGTACCTGTAGAATATACAAATGATTGTTTCCTAATTACAAATAAAATAAGAACTTTTCCATTCTATACAAAATTGGCCTATTGAGGTAAATCTTTAATTGATGCAAAGTTACCCTAGCCTTTACAATGTTCCCTGTAAGCTTATTATTCAGATTATTTCATTCAGTTTTATTGTTTAGATTTAAGATCATCCAAACTAGTCTAGAATTATAAAATTTTATCTTTTTGGTAAAGTAAAAGTGAGTCTGTCAAAAGAGAGAATTGAATTGTGTAACATTGTAAAATTTGAGTGAGTGCCTACCATTGAGTACCTACCATGTACCAGAGTGTAAACAATCTATGCAAGAAGTAATTTGGAAAACTAAAAACATCAGAGCTACATGTGTATCAATAGGCTCTGCAACAAAGCTAGTTTCAACATTTTGTTAAAGATGAGCATGGGCAATTTTAGCATAGTTACCTTCTGATAAGAAAAGCTGGTTCTATTCCAGCCTACTTCAAAAAAGTGGTTCGTGGAACGGATCCAGTTGAGGCGCGGACCTGTAGCTCAGGGGATTAGAACACATGGCTATACGAACCACGGTGTCCGGGGTTGGAATCCCTCCTCGCCTAAAATCAATCATCCCTAAATGAAATGTCCCTTATATTTTGTTTTAAGGGAGTTGGCATGTAATTTCGAGCATAGATCAAATCTGAGTAGAGCTTTAGTATATAAAAAAGGGCACTTGGCCAAAAAGGGTGAGCACTTAGCCCAAGCAAGGACACTTGCAGATAAACAAATTTCAATAGTAAATTCAAAAACCAATAGTATCAAGCCACTCATGTTTAGGAGCAATACTGGCTAGTCCAAGATAAGCAGCAATCCTATTATCAAAAAGGCCAACTATTGGAGGTAATAGTTAGCCTAAATAGTCTGAGATACTACAAGGAATAAGAAAAAATTCTACAAGTATGACCCTGCAAGAAGGCAGAGAATGTCCATGTTATAGCATCAAACTGGCCCACCCACAGTCATTAGCAAGGGAATGTGTGAAACAGCCCCATTAGCATCACAACATACTATGTGCAACAGAGTATGTGAATCATAAGGCATGAACTAGAATGTGTGAAGCAACATAGCAGAACCACACCATGTGTGAAGCAACATAGCAGAACCACACCATGTGATAGAGCTAATTCTCTACACATAGAAAACTAGTAATGCCCGGAACACTGATAATATACAGGGTACCTCCAATTGGGTCAACCTATGACATGAGTAGTAAGGCTCATGGTATAATATCTCCACAAGGAACAACGCTGGCTAGCATCGACCTCATCTAAAAAGGACAGCTACAACAGGCAATATTCAAACAATCCTTTTTTGAAAGTATATAAGCTACAAAAAAATTCGTTTTAAAGCTGCAAAAAATAGTTCAGCAGTCTAAGCCTGCAATTCATAAAGTATGCATGCCAAAGCAACAGACGAGATCTCTTATAATCATAGCAAGAGGATGTGTGAAACTGCACTAGTAGCAGCATATCATAATATGTGCATCATAGTATGTGAATCATACTGATGAACATCTCAAAATGTGTGAAGCAGCATATCAAAACCTTCTACGTGCAATCAAGAGAATCCTCTAGAGGTACAGCAACCTACAAATCCACAAACCCCATCCAATATGGAGGGTACCCTCACGTCAACAAAAGAAATAAGTCTCATGGTAAAAATACCTCTGTAGGATTTTGCCAAGCAATATCTAGGTCAATGTCTTGTGGACACTAATTACCCATTAATCATTAGAAGTTGAAACGCGAGAGAATATCTATCCCGAAGAGTTGAAAGCAAATAAAGTCAAAAATAAAGTCCCTAATATAGAGCTCCTATGTTAACAATACGTACAGCTTACTAGTATTTAGACCCTATCTGCCCCAAGTAGTAAGCCAGGGTTTACCATACATCATGAAGCCAAGTAGATTATTTAGTACATAAGCCATAGGTTCAGATGTGTAACCATTTTGATGAGATCAGATAACCGCATGTAGTCTGTACAAGTAATGCATTCCACAAGCAATTATCTCTTATGTGCTTTGTAATCATTAGTGAAAAGCAAAGGGTTTTATAAAAGAGCTCCATTATCCAAATTAAAGACATTGTGCAACCATATTAGGTAAAAACAAAAATTCAAATATACATTGCACATGTGAAGAAGGCACACCGATCATAGTAAGCAATAGAGCCATAATAACAAAACATACCCAAAGGGCTAAGTGAGGGACCTGAGTAAGCAATACACAAGCAAACTAGTGAGTGTGCGCCACTCACCCAAAATTTGTCTTGATTTATAGCAAATCCTTAGTCGAGGCATATTCATGCATCAGGAGCCCATGTGGTCTCTCATCATTGAAGGCATATAGTGGAAGCCTTAAATAGAGTAGTCCAAAAGCAAAAAGGGCGCCATCATCTTCTCTGTGTAGTGTAGGTTTAATATGATAACAATAAAGTGACTCAAATTGTGTTAACCAATAAGTTATATTTTGGGACTCCTCCAAGTCAAAGTATATATCTTGGTGCCCACATTAAAGTAAAAAGGTTATCCCAAGAAATAAATAAAAAATATTTGACATTATGACAGGTAAGATGTGTGTATTGTGTGTGTGTTCTATAGCAATAAAAAAGCCAAACTCATTTATGGTCTCCAGATGAAAATCCAAGAGAAGCTAAAAAGAAATCTCAGCTCATACCAGAAAATGAATGAAACAGAAATTCTAGCCTTTAGTTATTAAGTGACCCAATATTGGGTTAAAGAACATGTTCACAACACTACCCACAAGCTCCCAAAATTCTATGAGAAACAAGTTAGAAAAATCAAGGGTCCAATAAAAACCCTTAGTTTAGAAAAATTAGATAGCAAAATTGTATAAGTTAGAGAGATATAGGTGTGTGTGTGTACCCACCCCTGACCCGGGCATAGGCTCCACACAAGTGGAGCGATAGGCTATCCACTTGCGTGGATACCCTATTGCCCACCAAAAGATATTGATGTGTGAAGACTGAGTAGATTGGGAAGTCTTATTTAGGCTCGTTGGCAATGTTTGCCATACATATATATTCCAGTTGGAATCCACTAGCTCAGCCAAAAGCTTAACCCAATCATTAAAGGACAAGAGTTGTAGAAGAGAGCCATGTTGGCATGGCTCTTGTCGAATCGAGGACACAATAATATCTTGTGCTTCTTTGGTCTTGATGCATGCCAAAATATGCTAGCAGGCCTTTGACGGTGAATGGTCAGGAGGAATCTTTGACGGTGAATGGTCAGGAGGAATCTTTGACCCTCTGAAAAGGGGTAAAATCTATGAGACATAAAACACAGAGTATTAGTCAAAAGAAAGGTACTATTGAAGCTTGACTCCCTAAAACCAGCCAAAACCTAAGGGCACCATGGCTCTGAGCCAAGCTCCAACCTCAATCGGCGTACAATTCAATCTTTATGGCTATCGGTAAAAGCACAATGATAGAGAGAATTGTATATGGCTAAGGTATAAAGAGTTTGAGTATGAGTATCTGGACTATCTCCAAAGAGAGTAGCCCCTATAGCTAGAGTGTGTGTTTTTGTTTTAAACATAATACAATACCCTATAGCTGAATACCAAATTCAAAAGACACTCTATACTCAAGATATGAATGGAAACATGATATATTTCATCATGTGTGTAATACATCATGTTTTTGGAGCACTGAGTGTCTCAAGTAAAACTTCAAGATGAGATTTAGATCTAGTGAGAGAAAAAAAACACAAGAAGCCGAGGTAGAGAAACCCTTTTTCACACATGCAATCCAGAGAAGGTGAGTCCTGTTACCTACATCCATAAAAATAGACAAACAAAAGTGTTAGTCTAGATGTGTCTTGCAGGTGTCAGGGGACTCAACCACTTGTCATCAATGTCCCTCAACACTACACATGTCATAGGGCTCTATATAGTAAAGAAATTCACAACACAAGTTATATCAAGAAAGCAAGTTGTACCCAATCAATGCAGCCATTGATTAGACCAAGAGCATTGAGAGAATACTAGTATCAGAATTAAGATTTCTCTTTTATCAGTCTAAGCCAAACCCATCTTACTCACTATATCAGAGCTATCTGTAGATTCAGAATCTTTGTAGAAAAAATTTGAATCCTAATTCCAACCTTGTTTGGTCAAAAAATCTTAATATGTACCTACAGAATATACAGATGATTGTTTCCTAATTACAAAGAAAATAAGAACTTTTCCATTCTATATGAAATTTGCCTATTGAGGCAAATCTTTAATTGATGCAAAGTTACCCTAGTCTTTACAAAGTTCCCTATAAGCTTATTATTCAGATTATTTCATTCAGTTTTAGAAAAGTTTTTTTTATTGTTTAGATTTAAGATCATCCAAACTAGTCTAGAATTATAAAATTTTATCTTTTTGGTAAAGTAAAAGTGAATCTGTCAAAAAAGAGAATTGAATTGTGTAACATTATAAAATATGAGTGAGCACCTACCATGTACCAGAGTGTAAACAATCTATGCACGAAGTAATTTCGAAAACTAAGTAGCAATCCTATTATCAAAAAGGCCAGCCTACTGGAGGCAATAGTTAGCCTAAATAGTCTGAGATACTATAAGGAATAAGAAAAAATTCTACAAGTATGACCTTGCAAGGCAAAGAATGTCCATGTTATATCATCAAACCGGCCCACCCACACTCATAGCAAGGGAATGTGTGAAACAGACCCATTAGCATCACAACATACTATGTGCAACAGCAGAGTATGTGAATCATAAAGCATGAACTAGAATGTGTGAAGCAGCATAGCAGCAGGTGATAGAGCTAATTCTCTACACATAGAAAACTAGTAATGCCCGGAACACTGATAATATACAGGGTACCTCCAATTGGGTCAACGTATGACATGAGTAGTAAGGCTCATGGTATAATATCTCCACAAGGAACAACGCTAGCTAGCATCGGACTCATCTAAAAAGGACAGCTACTATAGGCAATATTCAAACAATCCGTTTTTGAAAGCATATAAGCTGCAAAAAAATCTGTTTTTGAAAGCATATAAGCTGCAAAAAAATTCGTTTTGAAAGCATATAAGGTGCAAAAAATAGTTCAGCAGTCTCAGCCTGCAATTCAAAAAGTATGCATGCCAAAGCAACAGATGAGACCTCTTATAATCAACAGATGAGACCTCTTATAATCATAGCAAGAGGATGTGTGAAACTGCACTAGTAGCAGCATATCATAATATGTGCATCATAGTATGTGAATCATACTGATGAACATCTCAGAATGTGTGAAGCAGTATATCAAAACCTTTTACGTGCAATCAAGAGAATCCTCTAGAGGTACTCAGCAACCTACAAATCCACAAACCCCATCCAATATGCAGGGTACCCTCATGTCAACAAAAGAAATAAGTCTCATGGTAAAAATACCTCTGTAGGATTTTGCCAAGCAATATCTAGGTCAATGTCTTGTGGACACGTATTATCCATTAATCAATAGAAGTGAATCTCCAGAGGACATATATCCCAAAGAGATGAAAGCAAATAAAGTCCGTAATACACAGAGCTCCTATGTTAACAATATCTACAGCATACCATTCAGACCCTATCTGCCCCAGGGTTTACCATACATCATGAAGCCAAGTAGATTATTTAGTACATAAACCACAAGTTGAGATGTGTAACCATTCTGAGATGAGATCAGATAACGGCATGTAGTCTGTACAAGTAATGCATTCCACAAGCAATTATCTCTTATGTGCTATGTAATCATTAGTGAAAAGCAAAGGGTTTTATAATAGAGCTCCATTATCCAAATTAAAGACATTGTGCAACCATATTAGGTAAAAACAGAAATTCAGATATACATTGCACCTGAAGAAGGCGCACCAATCATAGTAAGCAATAGAGCCATGATCACAAAACATACCCAAAGGGCTAAGTGAGGGACTTGAGTAAGCAATACACAAGCAGACTAGTGAGTGTGCGCCACTCACCCCAAATTTGTCTTGATTTATAGCAAATCCTCAGTCGAGGCATATTCATGCATTAGCAGCCCATGTGGCCTCTCATCATTGCAGGCATATAGTGGAGCCTTAAATAGAGCAGTCCAAAAGCAAAAAGGGTGCCCCATTAATCATTAGAAGTGAAAGTCCAGAGGACATCTATCCCAAAGAGATGAAAGCAAATAAAGTCCCTAATACAGCGCTCCTATGTTAACAATACCTACAGCATACTAGTACTCAGACCCTATCTGCCCCACGTAGTAAGCCAGGGTTTAGCACATCATGAACCCAAGTAGATTATTTAGTACATAAGCTGCCACAGTTTCAGATGTGTAACCATTCTGATGAGATCAGATAACGGCATGTAGTCTGTACAAGTAATGCATTCCACAAGCAATTATCTCTTATGTGCTATGTAATCATTAGTGAAAAGCAAAGGGTTTTATAATAGAGCTCCATTATCCAAATTAAAGACATTGTGCAACCACATTAGGTAAAAATAGAAATTCAAATATACATTGCACCTGCGAAGAAGGCACACCGATCATAGTAAGCAATAGAGCCATGATCACAAAACATACCCAAAAAGCTAAGTAAGGGACCTGACTAAGCAATACACAAGCATACTAGTGAGTGTGTGCCACTCACCCCAAATTATTCTTGATTTATAGCAAATCCTCAGTCGAGGCATCTTCATGCATCAGCTGCCCATGTGGCCTCTCTTCATGGTAGGCATATAGTGGAGCCTTAAATAGAGCAGTCCAAAAGCAAAAAGGGTGCCATCATCTTCTCTGTGTAGTGTTACCCATCTCCTCATTGTAGAGCCGGAGTTAGGTTTAATATGATAACAATAATGTTACTCAAATTGTGTTAACCAATAAGTTATATTTTGGGACTCCTCCAAGTCAAAGTATATAGCCTGGTGCCCACATTAAAGTATATAGCCTGGTGCCCACATTAAAGTAAGAAGGCTATCCCAAGAAAATAAATAAAAAAGATTTGACATTATGGCAGGTATGATGTGTGTATTGTATAAGTTAGAGAGATATAGGTGTGTGTGTGTACCCACCCCTGACCCGGGCATAGGCTCCACACAAGTGAAGCGATAGGCTATCCACTTGCGTGGATAGCCTATTGCCAACCAAAAGATATTGATGTGTGAAGACTGAGTAGACTGGGAAGCCTTATTTAGGCTCTTTGGAATTGTTTGCCATACATATATATTCCGGTTGGAATCCACTGGCTAAATTGACAGGTAAATAAAGTGATGACCTGCATGAAAACCATTAAACAGAGAAGGAAAAGAGTATTTTTGAAGGTAGACTACCTATAACCAACCCACCAAAGGCACTATGGCTATGAGTCAAGCTCCAACCTCAATCTAAACAAGCAATTCTATCTTTAAGACTATCGGTTAGAGGCACAGTGATAGCGAGAATTGTTTGTAGACTTTTCTTATCCTTATCTAGCTCAGCCAAAAGCTTAACCCAATCATTAAAGGACAGGAGTTGTAGAAGAGAGCCATGTTGGCACGGCTCTTGTCGAACCAAGGACACGATAATATCTTGTGCTTCTTCGGTCTTGATGCATACCAAAACATGCTGGCAGGCCTTTTACGATGAATGGTCATCAGGGAGGAATATCTGACCCTCTGAAAAGGGTAAAATCTATGAGACATAAAACAGAGTATTAGTAAAAAGAAAGGTACTATTGAAGCTAGACTCCCTAAAACCAGCCAACCTAAGGGCACCATGGCTGTGAGCCAAGCTCTAACCTCAATCGGCATACAATTCAATCTTTCAGACTATCGGCTAAAAGCACAATTATAGAGAGAATTGTATATGGCTGAGGTATAAAGAGTTTGAGTATCAGTATCTTGACTATCTCCAAAGAGAGTAGCCCATGTAGCTAGAGTGTGTGTTTTCGTTTTAAACATAATACAATACCCTACAGCTGAATACCAAATTCAAAAGACACCCTATACTCAAGATATGAATGAATTCATGATATATTTCATCATCTGTGTAATACATCATGTTTTTGGAGCACTGAGTGTCGCAAGTAAAACTTCAAGATAAGATTTATATCTAGTGAGAGAAAAAAAACACAACAAGCTGAGGCAAATCCTCGGCAGAGAAACCCTTTTTCACACATGCAATCCAGAGAAGGTTGTTGAGATATCGAGCTCGTCTAGTGAGGGCGGTGGACACTGATGACCAGCCTGGGGGATAGGCCCCACACTTACACCACTGGCATGGTTGGTGAGATCTTGGGTGATATGCGGCCAGTGGGATGACAGGCTGTGTGACAGCCATTCTAGAGACTGGCATAGTTATAGCGCCAGCTCATTTAGTCGAGTTCACACTATAAAGAACCCGTGTATGTATTGGTTGAGTACCTTTCATATTATGTGTACTCTTATTCTTGTATATGGTGTGTTGAGTGTTGAGTAGAGAAGAAGAAGATTTTAAGCCTCTCACCTTGTGTGTTTTCTATTAGGGTTTTGTGAGTGTGTGTGTGTGCTTGCAAGAGCTCAAGCTCTCTTCGCGCCTGCTTCTTTTATGGTACAAGTAAGTCATCGATTCTCTGCAGAGCTCTGTTTTAAGAACTGCAGAAAGACAGATTGACAGTATAGACACTGTGGGTGCTGCAAAGAGGTCTACAGTTGCCATTGGGTGTATGTATGCACATTGAAGTCACTGGTTGTGACATTTGAGAGTACTACAGTACCGCTATGCAGAAAATACAACAGTTTGTGCAGAAAAACTAGAGTGCAGTTTCTGGTAAAATTGTGTGTTTGGCAAGATGTCAAATGATGGGATAACTCAGATTGTGGCTGAGAAGCTAGATAAGAATAACTTCCATGCTTGGAGGTTCAGGTTGACGAATTTCCTGATGGGAAAGGGCTATTGGGACTACATAGAAGGTGAACATGAAGAGGCACCGGAGATACCGGACATAAATCCTACTGTTGCAGATGTGAAAGAGTTTAAAGACTAGAACCAAGGAGCCAGGAAAGTTATGTATTGGCTATCCATTAGTATACAGGACACCATGATTGGGCACATTCAGGATGCCAAGTCCCCCAAGGAGGCGTGGGACACCTTGGTAAAGCTCTATGAAACAAATACCAAGGCACGTAAGATACAGTTGAAGAATGAACTTCATACTATGGAGAAAAAGAGCATGTCTATGAATGACTATGCGCTGAAGATAAAGGGTATTGTGGAATCCCTTGCATCTATTGGTGTGTCAGTAGATGATGATGACAAGGTGGAAGTCTGTCTACGTGGTCTCGGGCCACAATACAAGGCGTTCAAGACGTCCATTCAGACTCGGGAAAACATTCCCAACTTTATAGATTTGGTGTCTATGCTGATTATCGAAGAGAAGAGCTTGGGTGAAGACCAACAGTCTTCACAAAGCAAAAACAGTTCAGAGCAACAGGCCTTCTACACGAGTTCAGGAAGAGAACGAGGTAGAGGAGGCCGTGGACACGGTCAAGGAGGTGGCCGAACAGGTAATCAGAATTATGGCCAGTAGCAGCAACAAACAACAACAGTCCCAGAATCAACAACAACAACAACACACAGGTGGAAGAGGCAAATTCAAAGGCAGGGGAGTCAAAGAGGTCGTGGAAATTGGCAAAGGCAATATAATGATGCACGTGAATGCTATTATTATGGTAAGCTTGGACATGTGCAGGCAGAATGCTATAAGAAGCAAGCTGACATGCAAAATGGGAAAGTGCAGCAAAACAACTATGCATCCTCAAGCAGAAATAATGAGGATAATGAAAGGTTGTTTGTTATGCAGCATGTCGTGAATGCCATGTCTGAAAATGTTGATGCAGCACAAAAAGATAATGTATGGTATGTGGATTCAGGCGCTTCGAACCACATGATGAGTCATGGGAAGTGGTTCAAGGAGATGAAAAACCCGGAAAGACCAGGTTTTGTGGAAACAGGGGATGACACTGCTCATCCAATTGCCCACGTTGGAGATGTGCCATTGTCTATGCAGGATGGCAAAGTGAAGTACCTTGCAGATGTACTTCATGTACTGAACATAACAAAGAATCTAGTTTCAGTTGGCCAGATGATTGAGCAGGGTTTGCAGGTTCGGTTTAACCCTGATGGTTGTTATGTTGAAGACTTTAAAGACAAGTGCAGGTTGGTTGCAAAAGGCAACAGAGTGGGCAGAATGTTTACGTTGAATGTAGACATGCCTGAAATGAGTGTTGCGATGTTTGCAAATGGTTCAGGAATTTGGCATAAACGGATTGGACATGTAAATGTGCAAAGATTGAAGTTTATGCAGACAAAAGGAATTGTGACAGGGCTGCCAAAATTTAAAGTGGAAGGTATGCAAAAAATATGTGAAGCATGTCAATTTGGGAAGCAAACAAAGCATGTGTTTCCACGTAACACATATGTGAGCAGAAATGCACTAGATGTTGTGCATTCAGATGTATGGGGTCCTACGAAGACCATATCTATGGGAGGCTACAGGTATTATGTGACTTTCATTGATGACCACACAAGGAAAGTGTGGGTATATTTCATGAAGGAGAAGAGTGAGGTGTTCACTCACTTTTAGAATTTCAGAGTTTTGGTTGAAAAGCAAACAGGTAAATATGTAAAGTGCCTAAGGTCATATGGAGGGGGAGAATACTTCTCCAATGAGTTCTCTGAATTTTTGAAGAAGAATGGTATTCGGAGACAGTTTACATGCAGATACACTCGGAAAAACAGGCACATTGTTGAGATTGCGCGGGCATTGATGGAAGAGAAAAATATGCCGCATAGCTATTGGGTTGAGGCTGTTTCTACAGCAGTATACATCATAGCTATTGGGTTGAGGCTGTTTCTACAGCAGTATACATCATGAACAGGACTCCGACTGCAGCCATACATGATGTAACTCCACAAAGGAGGGGTTTAATGGTAGAAAACTAGATTTGTCTCATCTGAAAGTCTTTGGATGCATTGCATATGTGCATGTGCCAGATGAGCTGAGAACTAAGCTGGATCCGAAAGCTAAAAATGTGTGTTTATTGGATACTCCCTTGAGCAAAAGGGATACAGGTGTTATAACCCTGCTACACGTGAGTTGAGAGTAAGCAGGGATGTTGTTTTTGATGAGATGAGCAGCTGGTATGTTGCTGAAAAAGAAGCTGTTGGGGCTGATGTGAGTGGAAGTGTGGTTGCACAGAATGCAGGTCAGCAATCACAGTCTTTGAGTGGACCAGGAGAGTCCTCATCTAGTGGGTCTGTTTGATAGACCATGGAATGGCAGGCTGCATCATAATACCAGTCCTACAAATGTGATTAGTACATCACATAAAGGAAAAGAGAAAGTGGTTGAGCCCCTTGGTATGCTTGACTTTTCTGCAGGGCATTCTCATGTTGATGGAGAGTCTAGTGACTCAGATATGAGCCTTGATGAGGAGCTTGGGATCCCAGCTATGAGAACACCTGGTGTAAAGAAGGCTATGGAAGCCATGAATGAAAAGCTGCGAAGATCAGGGAGAGTGAAGAACCCTGTGCAGAGATTTACATATGATGGTTATGTGGCACATCACTATGCATATATGGCAAAGGTTGTGCAGATTGTAGAGCCCACATGCATTGATGAGGCTGTTGGAAATGTGTGTTGGGAGAAAGCTATGGATGAGGAGATGGATGCACTATATGGAAATGAAACCTGGGATTTAGTGCAATTGCCTGAAGGCAAGAAAGCCATTGGATGCAAGTGGGTGTACAAAGTTAAACATAACAGTGATGGAAGCATAAACAGGTACAAGGCTAGATTGGTAGCCAAAGGATATGCGCAGATATATGGGATTGATTATGAGGAAACTTTCAGCCCAGTTGCCAAGATGGCAACGGTGAGAGTTGTGATAGCAGTGGCTGCGTCAAAGCAATGGTCTTTACATCAGATGGATGTAAAGAATGCATTCTTGCATGGGGATTTGCAAGAAAGGTATATATGTTGCAGCCACCTGTGGTTATGAGGATGTGAGTCACCCCGAGCATGTTTGCAGGTTAAAGAAAGCCTTATATGGCTTAAAGCAAGCACCAAGAGCATGGTCTGACAAGATTTCTGAATATCTTGTCACTATTGGCTTTCATGTAGCCAATGCAGATTTCTCACTGTATGTGAGACATGGTGATAGAGGGGTTGTGCTTGTTGTCATCTATGTAGATGACTTGATCATTACGGGGGACCATGATGCAGAGATCTTTGAAGTAAAGATCTTGCTTAGACAGAAGTTTGAGATGAAGGATCTGGGGGAGCTCAGATATTTCTTGGGCATTGAGGTGATTCGGTCACCACATGGTATTGGATTACTGCAGAGACAGTATGGCTTGGACATGTTGTCCAAGAATGGTATGACAGGCTGTAAGCCTATTTCTATGCCATTGGATCAGAATGGCAAGTTGAGTGCAGATTCAGGAGAGATCTTGGAGGATCCTACTATGTACAGGCGCATAGTAGGAAGTTTGATCTACATGACGATCACCAGACAAGATTTGAGCTATGCTGTTGGGTTGGTGAGTCAGTTTATGCACGTTCCATGAAAACCGCATTATGCGTACTGAGGTATGTGAGGTCTACTTTGCATTGTGGACTATTCTATGAGACTGGGACAGAGATATGTGTACATGGGTACACAGATGCTGATTGGGCTGGTAGTATCTCAGACAGAAGATCTACCAGTGGCTTCATGTTTTCTTTGGGGAGTGCTGCTGTGAATTGGAGCAGCAAGAAGCAGCCTACGGTTGCTCTATCCAGTACAGAGGCCTAGTACAGAGGAGCTACTATGGCAGCATGTGAGGTAGCTTGGTTGAGAAAGCTACTTGCAGATTTGGGTCTATCAATGGATAGACAAGTTGTCATTTTCTGTGACAACATTAGCAGTATACAGTGCCAGGAACCCAGTCTTTCATGCTCGTATATGAAGCACATAGAGGTTCACTACCATTTCGTCAGAGAGAAGGTCTTGGCAGGAGACCTTGACCTTGTTTATGTCAGCACAGAGGATCAGGTAGCTGACAGTACAGAAGCTCCGCAGATTCAAAGCTACGCTTGGTGTACATGAGATGGAGATGAGCTCGAGGGGGAGTGTTGAGATATCGAGCTCGTCTAGTGAGGCGGTGGACACTGATGACCCGCCTGGGGGATAGGCCCCACACTTACACCACTGGCATGGTTGGTGAGATCTTGGGTGATATGCGGCGAGTGGGATGACAGGCTGTGTGCCATTCTAGAGACTGGCATAGTTATAGCGCCAACTCATTTAGTCGGGTTCACACTATAGAGAACCCGTGTATGTATTGGTTGAGTACCTTTCATATTATGTGTACCCTTATTCTTGTATATGGTGTGTTGAGTGTTGAGTAGAGAAGAAGAAGATTTTCAGCCTCTCACCTTGTGTGTTCTCTATTAGGGTTTTGTGAGTGTGTGTGTGTGTGCTTGCAAGAGCTCAAGCTCTCTTCCCCCCTTCATCTTTTCAAAGGTAAGTCCTGTTACCTGCATCCATAAAAATAGACAAACAAAAGTGTTAGTCTGGATGTGTCTTGCAGGTGTCAGGGGACTCAACCACGTGTCATCAATGTCACTCAACACTACACGTCATAGGTCTCTATATGGTAAAGAAATTCACAACACAAGCTATATCAAGAAAGCAAGCTGTACCCAATCAATGCAACCATTGATTAGACCAAGAGCATTGAGAGAATACCATTATCAGAATTAAGATTGCTCTCTTATCAGTCTAAGCCAAACCCATCTTACTCACTATATCAGAGCTATTTGTAGATTTAGAATCTTTGTAGAAATATTCAAATCCTAATTCCAACCCTGTTTGGTCAAAAAATCTTAATATGTACCTGTAGAATGTACATATGATTGTTTCCTAATTACAAAGAAAATAAGAACTTTTCCATTCTATACAAAATTTGCCTATTGAGGGGAATCTTTAATTGATGCAAAGTTACCCTAGTCTTTACAAAGTTCCCTATAAGCTTATTATTCAGATTATTTCATTCAGTTTTAGAAAAGTTTTTTTTATTGTTTAGATTTAAGATCATCCAAACTAGTCTAGAATTATAAAATTTTATCTTTTTGGTAAAGTAAAAGTGAATTTGTCAAAACAGAGAATTGAATTGTGTAACATTATAAAATCTGAGTGAGTACCTACCATGTACCAGAGTGTAAACAATCTATGCAAGAAGTAATTTGGAAAACTAAAAACATCAGAGCTACGTGTGTATCAATAGGCTCTGCAACAAAGCTAGTTTCAACATTTTGTTAAAAGATGAGCACTTGGCAATTTTAGCATAGTTACCTTCTGATAAGAAAAGATGGTTCTATTCCAGTCTATTTCAAAAAAGTGGTTCTTGGAACGGATCCAGTGGAGGTGGGGACCTATAGCTTAGGGGATTAGAGCACGTGGCTACGAACCACGGTGTCGGGGGTTGGAATACCTCCTCACCCACAATCAATCATCCCTAGATGAAATGTCCCTTATATTTTGTTTTAAGGGAGTTGGCATGTAATTTCGGGCATAGACCCAATCCGAGTAGAGCTTTAGTATATGAAAAAGGGCACTTGGCCAAAAAGGGTGAGCACTTAGCCCAATCAAGGACACTTGCAGATAAACGAATTTCAACAGTAAATTCAAAAACCAATAGTATCAAGCCACTCATGTTTAGGAGCAATACTGGCTAGTCCAAGATAAGCAGCAATCCTATTATCAAAAAGGCCAGCTACTACTGGAGGCAATAGTTAGCCTAAATAGTCTGAGATACTACAAGGAATAAGAAAAAATTCTACAAGTATGATCCTGCAAAGGCAGAGAATGTCCATGTTATAGCATCAAACTGGCCCACCCACAGTCAAGGAATGTGTGAAATAGCCCCATTAGCATCACAACATACTATGTGCAACAGAGTATGTGAATCATACAGCATAAACTAGAATGTGTGAAAGCAGCATAGAAGAACCACACCAGGTGATAGAGCTAATTCTCTACACATAGAAAACTAGTAATGCTCGAAACACTGATAATATACAGGGTACCTCCAATTGGGTCAACCTATGACATGAGTAGTAAGACTCATGGCATAATATCTCCACAAGGAACAATGCTGGCTAGCATTCTAAAAAGGGTAGCTACTACAGCCAATATTCAAACAATCTGTTTTTGAAAGCATATAAGCTGCAAAAAAATTCCTTTTCTAAGCATATAAGCTGCACAAAATAGTTTAACAGTCTGAGCCTGCAATTCAAAAAGTATGCATGCTAAAGCAACAGACAAGACCTCTTAGAATCATAGCTAGAGGATGTGTGAAAGTGCACTAGTAGCAGCATATCATAATATGTGCATCATAGTATATGAATCATACCGATGAACATCTCAGAATGTGTGAAGCAGCATATCAAAACCTTCTACATGTAATCAAGAGAATCCTCTAGAGCTACACAGCAACCTACAAATCCACAAACCCTATTCAATATGCACGGTACCCTCACGTCAACAAAAGAAATAAGTCTACTGGTAAAAATACCTCTGTAGGATTTTCCCAAGCAATATCTAGGTCAATGTCTTGTGGACACGTATTACCCATTAATCATTAGAAGTGAAAGACCAAAGGACATCTATCCCAAAGAGATGAAAGCAAATAAAGTCCCTAATACAGAGCTCCTATGTTAACAATACCTACAGCATACTATTATTCAGACCCTATCTGCCCCAAGTAGTAAGCCAGGGTTTACCACACATCATGAAGCCAAGTAGATTATTTAGTACATAAGCCACAGGTTCAGATGTGTAACCATTCTGATGAGATCAGATAACGGCATGTAGTCTATACAAGTAATGCATTCCACAAGCAATTATCTCTTATGTGCTATGTAATCATTAGTGAAAAGCAAAGGGTTTTATAATAGAGCTCCATTATCCAAATTAAAGACATTGTGCAACCATATTAGGTAAAAATAGAAATTCAAATATACATTGCACATTTGAGGAAGGCGCACCGATCACAAAACATACCCAAAAGGCTAAGTGAGGGACCTGAGTAAGCAATACACAAGCAAACTAGTGAGTGTGCACCACTCACCCCAAACTTGTCTTGATTTATAGAGCAAATCCTCAGTCGAGGCATCTTCATGCATCAGCTGCCCATGTGGCCTCTCATCATTGCAGGCATATAGTGGAGCCTTAAATAGAGCAGTGCAAAAGCAAAAAGGGCGCCATCATCTTCTCTATGTAGTGTTACCCATCTCCTCATTGTAGAGCCAGAGTTAGGTTTAATATGATAAAAATAAAGTTACTCGAATTGTGTTAACCAATAAGTTATATTTTGGGACTCCTCCAAGTCAAAGTATATAGCCTAGTGCGCACATTAAAGTAAAAAGGTTATCCCAAGCAATAAATAAAAAAGATTTGGCATTATGAGACAGGTATGATGTGTGTATTGTGTGTGTGTGTGTGTGTGTGTGTGTGTGTGTGTGTTATAGCAATGAAAAAGCCAAACTTGTTTATGGTCTCCAGATGTGAATCCAAGAGAAGCTAAGAAGAAATCTCGGCTCATACCAGAAATTGAATGAAAGAGAAATTCTAGCCTTTAGTCATTAAGTGACCCAATATTGGGTTAAAGAACATGTTCAACACTACCCAGAAGTTCCCAAAATTCTATGAGAAACAGGTTAGAAAATTCAAGGGTCCAATAAAAACCCTTAGTTTAGAAAAATTAGGTAGCAAAATTGTATAAGTTAAGAGAAATATACCTGACTCGGGCATAGGCTCCACACAAGTGGAGCGATAGGCTACCACTTGCGTGGATAGCCTATTGCCCACGAAAAGATATTGATGTGTGAAGACTGAGTAGACTGGGAAGCCTTAGTTAGGCTCTTTCGCAATCTTTGCCATACATATATATTCCAATTGGAAGCCACTAGAACACATATAGCCTTAGTTAGGCTATTAGGCAATGTTTGCCATACATATATATTCCAGTTGGAATCCACTGGCTATGTTGCCAGGTAAATGCAGTGATGACCTGCATGTAAACCATTAAAAAACAGAGAAGGGAAAGAGTATTTTTGAAGTTAGACCTATATCGAGCCCACCAAAGGCAGTATGGCTATGAGTCAAGCTGCAACCTCAATTTAGACAAGCAATTCTATCTTTATGACTATCGGTTAGAGGCACGGTGATAGCAAGAATTGCTTGATGCATGCCAAAACATGCTGACAGGCCTTTGACGGTGAATGGTCAGGAGGAATCTTTGACCCTCTGAAAAGGGGTAAAATCTATGAGACATAAAACAGAGTATTAGTCGAAAGAAAGGTACTATTGAAGCTAGACTCCCTAAAACCAGCCAACCTAGGCTGTGAGCCAAGCTCCAACCTTAATTAGCATACAATTCAATCTTTAAGACTATCGGCTAAAAGCACAATGATAGCGAGAATTGTATACGGCTAAGGTATAAAGAGTTTGAGTATGAGTATTTGGACTATCTCCAAAGAGAGTAGCCCCTATAGCTAGAGTGTGTGTTTTCGTTTTAAACATAATACAATACCCTAGAGCTGAATACCAAATTCAAAAGACACTCTATACTCAAGATATGAATGGAAACATGATATATTTCATCATCTGTGTAATACATCATGTTTTTGGAGCAGTGAGTGTCTCAAGTAATACTTTACGACGATGAGATTTAGATCTAGTGAGAGAAAAAAAACCCAACAAGCCGAGGCAGATCCTCGGTGGTGGCAGAGAAACCCTTTTTCACACATGCAATCCAGAGAAGGTGAGTCCTATTACCTGCATCCATACAAATAGACAAACAAAAGTGTTAGTCTGGTGGATGTGTCTTATAGGTGTCAAGGGACTCAACCACTTGTCATCAATGTCACTCAACACTACACATGTCATAGGTCTCTATATAGTAAAGAAATTCACAACACAAGTTGTATCAAGAAAGCAAGCTATACCCAATCAATGCAGCCATTAATTAGACCAAAAGCATTGAGAGAATACCATTATCAGAATTAAGATTTCTCTTTTATCAATCTAAGCCAAACCCATCTTACTCACTTTATCGGAACTATTTGTCTGTAGATTCAAAATCTTTGTAGAGAAAATCTGAATCCTAATTCCAACCCTGTTTGGTCAAAAAATCTTAATATGTACCTATAGAATATACAGATGATTGTTTCCTAATTACAAAGGAAATAAGAACTTTTCTATTCTATACAAAATTTGCCTATTGAGGTAAATCTTTAATTGATGCAAAGTTACCCTAGTCTTTACAAAGTTTAGAAAAGTTTTTTTTTATTGTTTAGACTTAAGATCATCCAAACTAGTCTAGAATTATAAAATTTTATCTTTTTGGTAAAGTAAAAGTGAATCTGTCAAAACAAAGAATTGAATTGTGTAACATTATAAAATCTGAGTGAGTACCTACCATGTATGAGAGTGTAAACAATCTATGCAAGAAGTAATTTGGAAAACTCAAAACATCATAGTTACGTGTGTATCAATAGGCTCTGCAACAAAGCTAGTTTCAACATTTTGTTAAAAGATGAGCACTTGGCAATTTTAGCATAGTTACCCCCTGATAAGAAAAGTTGGTTCTATTCCAGTCTATTTCAAAAAAGTGGTTCCTAGAACGGATCCAGTGGAGGCGGGGACCTGTAGCTCAAGGGATTAGAGCACGTGGCTATGAACCACAGTGTCGGGGGTTGGAATCCCTCCTCGCCCCCACAATCAATCATCCCTAAATGAAATGTCCCTTATATTTTTTTTAAAGGGAGTCGGCATTGTAATTTCGGGCATAGACCAAATCCGAGTAGAGCTTTAGTATATTAAAAGGGCACTTGGCCAAAACGGGTGAGCACTTAACCTAATCAAGGACACTTGGTAGATAAACAAATTTCAACAGTAAATTCAAAAACCAATAGTATCAAGCCACTCATGTTTAGGAGCGATACGGGCTAGTCCAAGATAAGCAGCAATCATATTATCAAAAAGGCCAGCTACTACTGGAGGTAATAGTTAGCCTAAACAGTCTGAAATACTACAAGCAATAGTTAGCCTAAACAGTATGAAATAGTTAGCCTAAACAGTATGAAATACTACAAGCAATAAGAAAAAATTCTACAAGTATGATCCTGCAAGGCAGAGAATGTCCATGTTGTAGCATCAAACCGGCCCACCCACAGTCATAGCAAGGGAATGTGTGAAACAGCCCCATTAGCATCACAAAATACTATGTGCAACAGAGTATGTGAATCATAAAGCATGAACTAGAATGTGTGAAGTAGCATAGCAGAACCACACCATGTGATAGAGGTAATTCTCTGCTGTGCGCTTTTACCGCACAGGTCGTAGCTGGGGACTTGCCGAACACCGTATGCGAGCCACGAATGGTTGCAAGAATACAACCAGGGAAGGAAGCTCAAACAGAATGCAAAGGGTGTGTCACTCACCGCTCAACCGCCGCCTTGAAGGATTCCCGCGTCGTAGTGCCGTCGTCACCGCTCTACCGCCTCTCCGCCGCCGCCGTGCCGCTACACAGTGCTCAATCGCTCTCTCACTCTCTCTCTCTCTCTCTCTCTCACACGCAGGAGAAGGAAACCAAAGAGATAAGGCAAGAGCACTCTTGTATTCACAACACATGAGAATGAGGATTTTAGGGTTACATTTGACTCTTATAGGTGACTTGGCCGTTCACACTTAGGCGCCCATACATGGCCGGCCGATCCTAACCCTTATCCTACTGATATTCAAGGTGCGCCTCTCATCAACGATCACCCAATCCCTTCATCCTTAACATATGGTGCCGACAAGCCCGGCCCATGACTCAAAATATTTAAATTAATGACGTAAAACATAGTACGTCTGAATGTCCGTCATAACATGCCCCCCTTCTTGATGTAGATTCCGTCCTCGGAAGCTATGGTATGGTAAGCTCGAGAGGGTTGTTGTGGTAGACCGTCTGCAAAACAGGGAAGTAGAGTGAAAGTATGCTGGAATTCAAAAGATATAAAGTGTATAAATTCAAGCATGTTAGACCACAATGGATGTTGCTATGAGAACTTAGTTTAAGGGTCACATGAATGAGCTAGTGTAGCAAATTAACAGGAGATTAAAATTATTGAAAGTAAATCAAGAGTTAGCAAGGTGTCAAAGGTTAATCATGGTTTATAACTGGCCTAAGCCAAGGAAAATAACCAGCTTAATAAATAAACAAATGACCACATTGTGTCTACTCTAAGAACAAGTTAATACCACGAGCCTAGGGACACAAGAAACATCAGAGTTACATAAGCCTTTTGCCTTTATTTTTTTTAATGCACGTGACAATTTTTACACACAATGGCGACCTTCCTAAAGCAAAACTAACATCGATCCTGGTACCATGTTTAACACAAGGCATTATCCAGGAATCTATTAGTTCACCTTAGGCAAGGCTACCCCCTACCAACCAAGGCATCGGTCTGGAGTAGAATACTCCTCGCCTACCAAGTATCAATAAGGCGATAGGCCAACATTAAAGCACATCATAGACTTGCATTGCCATTTATTATAGGCTCTTTTTTTTTAAAAAAAATTTGAAATTTCTTTTGATCTTCGCTCGTGAACGAAAATGTGTTCTTACATCCTTTCGACAAGGGGTAAAAGCTATGTCCTAGAGGTCAACACACACACAGCCAGGTGTCAAACATTAAGATGGTTTTATCCTAGACCTAAGACAATCGTATTCCAAGGTTAACTAAAGACTGCATGCATTCTCAAGAATATATCCAATAAGGTTAAACTCATTAATGATTCACACCAGGCAACTTCAAAAACTAAGTAGTACATTGACAATTTCCATGTGGTCATGCATTATAGTTCATGCAATTAATTGAACAGTAAAAAATTAAAGAGAGTGGGCATGGAAGAATTACACCTGAAATTGGAGATCTCCTTGATTTGACGAGACAGCTTGCAATTTGATGTAGATATATTTTGATGAACGTCGCGGCTATCTCAGGACTTGGAAGCAAACCCACCTCGAACTTTTCAACCTGTACAATCAACTAACAAGCACTATACCTCGAGAGGCACATTAGTGTGAAAAATTAAAGACTCGTTTAAGGAATTCAAACTAGAAAAAACTTGAAAACACTAACCTACCTACCAGTCACCACACTACTACTGAGGATACAGTAAGAGGATGTTGTAGAGTCCTGGCTCTAGCCCTAAGGCTAAACCTCTATCCGCATCATCCAAATAAATGAAGTCAACCTCAGTAGTGCCATGAGTTTCATCCGTCCATTCATCATCGTCAGATATTTCCTTTTCATTTTCCCATCCACATAAACTCATCAAGAATGTAACCATGCGAGGATAGTCATCTTGTGGAAAAGGAAGCATTGGGCTATCGGGGATATTTCCTCTACGGAGTAGGGGTCAGCCATGGTCAATAGGCGAATTAGCCATTCTAATTCCTCAACATTTTCCTCTCTGGCTAGTACATCTATATGATCCCATTCAGTTTCAATTACAGGATAGCACATGTGAAATATCTAAGAAAGGTACAGATGATACCTCTCATCAAAGGTAGGAGTGGATGAAGTGTATGATGATCGTGCATCTGCCATATCTGCAAACACAGATACAGCATCAGTAGGTTTATGTGACAGGTCAATCTAGTTCTTGATTGTATACGGATATTTATCCTCTTTTTGTGCTCTTGCTCCTTTTATTTTTTTTTTTGTATGAAGCCATATATATACATCCCCTTGAATTTGGCAATTACATGGTCAAGGGAGAAGGTTAAGGAGGAAGCACTAGAATGTTGAGTGTGAGTACATGCTCCCCCTTTCCTTGGGTAGATCATATTATTTGCAATGATGTTGTCGCCTCTTGAAACCAATTTGTCCAGCGGGTCATAGGTTGTGATGTGGGTAGATAGCTTTTTATGACCCTTGTGGCCACATCCAATTGTAGAGATGGTAGTGTACGCTCCCATTGACGAATGGAGGAAATGGTTTCCGACGATACTATTACAAGGGGAGACGTAGACTCATCGATTTTTTGTTGGGTGTTGACAAGAGTAGGTGTAGAGCATGTAGACACTTCTATATCAATGCGTGCCTGGCATGAGGAGCTAGAAGCTTCATGTAGCTCCCCCCTTCCTGAGCTAGGTGGCATTGATCGATATCGTTTGGGAATCCAAACTAACTCTGGAAGAAGTGGTGCAGAGCACTCTGTTACCTTTCCCTTACCACGGTCTTGAATTGTCATTGGGGTGGCAACAATTGGTTTGCAAGGTTTTACAGGTGATGTAGAGGGATTCAGCTTATGTTTAGGGACCCAAATCTGGTCATTCCCCTCATAGTACCCTTGGGCTACTAATAATTTTTTAGGGATCCATCGCGATGTTACATTGCCCTTTCTCGGGTCCGCTTTCCTTTTACGAGGCTTCTTGGTGGCTGGACGAGATTGAGCAGGGGAAGTAGCTATTAACGAAGCTTTTGGAACCCATTTGTATGTGTTTTTTGGCATAGTAAGCGGAGCTTTAGAGACCACCCTGCATGTTTCCACTCTTGGCGTTGAAGCGTTAGAGGGGTGGCAAACAATCAAAGATGGTTTTGCTACTGGACTTGGTGATTTTTCATTATCCAGCATTTTGTCCAGAGTCGATGGCTTAGGAGCAAGATTTTGAGCGGTCAGACCTAGTGTTGGTTCTTGCGTTGTGACTCGTCTGGTTGCCCAATCGATATTGCACTTGGTGGCCATCATCCATTTATGCCCTAAGTTTAGAGTGCCTTCCATGGTACCAGCAGGCATAACCAAAAAGCTTTGAATTACAATCCCCTTGTCATAGGCAACCGGAGTGTGCAGAATTCCTGAGACAAGGGTTTTCTTCTTGTTGATACCTTGAACTTGGATAGCACTCTTGGATAAAGGTGGTTTTCCAAGTTGACACCACACGCCATATGATAGCAAATTGTGTTGAGCTCCTGTATCCAATAATTGCACTCTGTAACTCAATTGGGTATCTTAGAGGTGGGTCAGATTCCGGTGAATCCTCCTCTGCCTCCTCGAAAAATACTTGCGTAATTCTCAAGTTGGCTTCTCGTTGGCGCCTAGCACGCTGTTGATGTTCTTTGGCTTCGACTCTCGCTTGTATCTTTTTAAGCTCAGCTTGTTCTTTAGCTGCCTTCTTTTGATGGATTGCATGTAACTCCTCTTGGCTCAGGGGGTCATAGTATCTTTTGAATTTACTCCCATTAAGGAATCCAATGGTTTCAATGCCGTCGAGAGTCTCCACTCTGATGGTACCTTGTGGGGTAATTTCACATACTCTATACGGTCCCTTACCAGCATATTTGAGCTTCTTCTTTTCGTTTCGTACTCCATACATCAGGACTTTATCCCCAACCTTGATGTCCTTGTCCTTTAGGTGGCGATCAAACCATTTTTTCCTTCTATCCTTCTCCACAAGGGCATTGTACACAGCCAATTGTCTTTCTTCATTTAGCCGCTCAAGGATATATAAATGCTGTGCTAAGGGATTACCATCCCAACCCTCTTGAGTTGCAACACGAAGACTAGGAATGACAAATTCCCACGGCATGACTGCTTCTTGGCCATATACCATTTTGAATGGTGTGCAATTAATAGCCACTTTGTACGCAGTACGATAGGCCCATAAAGCTGTCGTGAGCTTTAGATCCCAATCCGTGCGATGAGCTTCAACTGTCTTTGTCAAAACAGAGATTAATGTCTTGTTTGTACTCTCAGCTTAGCCATTCGCTTGCGTAAGGAGTAGATTTATGATGGGATATCATGAAATTTGTTGTGAGCTCCTTAATCACTTCATTTATAAAATGCATACCATTGTCGCTCACAAGTTCAAAAGGAGAACTGAATCGTGTGATTATATTTTCAAAGAGGAACTTGGCTATTGTCCTTGCATCTGCCTTACGTGTCGCTTTCGCTTCGGCCCATTTGGTCATATAGTCAGTGGCCACAATAATATAGCGAGATTGTGTGTTTCGGACCGCTGGGCTAATTGGACCTACAAAGTCTAAACCCCACTTTTCAAATGGTTGGTTTACTTTGATTGGATGTAGGGGCATCTGATCTTTCCGTTGGGGTTTCTTGTATCGTTGGCATTCATCGCAACCCTTCACAAAGAGTGATGCATCTCCCTGATTGTAAGATCTTTCGCGTAGTTAAGTCTCTTGAGAAGTGACCACCGGCTACGCCCATATGTGCCTCTTGCAAAATGTATAGATACTCATCCTCTCGGGCACAACGCCTAAGAACGTCATCCTTTCCTCTTTTATAAAGAGTCCCGGCTATTAGGCAATAGGGTTCGCATTCTTTGATTAGCTTTCGGGCTAGATCTTTACGAAGCTCCTTGGGTGGAAAGCCATTAACCAAAAAGTTAACAATCTTCTCACTCCATTCAGGCATTGTCTCCACCATGAACAGGGAAGTGTCCGGTAAGTCATCATCAACCCCCGTAGGAGCCTCACCATTAGGTATGCGAGACAAATGATCAGCCATAACATGTTTTTTGCCAGGTCTCACAACAACAGTGAAATCAAACTCAAGAAGAATCAATAGCCATCGTGTGATTCTTCATTGCCAACCCTTCTCGCTCCATAGTGGTGTAGTTCATCTCAGCATCGTTCAACTGGCGAACGACTGGCAAAGCTAATGGGGTAGTCTAGCTTGTGTTCTCCAGGTTGAGTTAACACACACCCAATAGCAAAGTTTGATGCATCAATATGCAAATGGAAGAGTAAATCCCAGTTAGGCATTCTCAAGATTGGAGCACTCGCCAAGGCCTTCTTTAATAGCTCATAGGCACGGTCACATTCTTCGGTCCAAATAAACTCGATGAGAAGCTTATACAATGGTCGAGCTATCTCGGCGAAGAATAGAATAAACCTTCGATAATAACCAACGTGGCCCATAAAGCGTTGGACTCCCTTGTAGTTGGTGGGTGGTGGCAATTCCAGAATGACCTTGATTTTACTCTCGTCCGTGGAAATCCCATTTTTGGACACTATATGCCCTAAGATAACTCCGTGTTTAACCCAGAATTGGCATTTGAAAGGATTCAAGGAGATGCAATATAATCTACACCTTTCAAATATTTTTCGTAAACACATCAAGTGCTCATCCCAAGAGGAATGAACACAAAGATCATCTAAGAAAGCTTCACAGAAGTCCCTTAGATATTCCTTAAAGGCAGTGTTTATCAATCGTTGGAATGTTGCAGGTGCATTGGTCAAGCCAAAGGCCATGACGCGAAAGGCAAACACAACATCCAGCCATTTGAAAGTACAACTAAACCATAAAAAATACAACCCATTTTGGAAAATGCTAAAATATCTCAAAAAACACTATTTTTTAAACTAAAAAGAGTACGAGCTCCTAAAAACCTAAAAAAAACTGTTAAAAAGTGCAAGTTTTACACTTCAATACTTTGAAAGATGATAGAGCTGCTCATAAAATCACACATTTTTTGAGAAAAAAATACTCAATTTGCAATAAAATAATAATGTCCACAAAATTGGTTACAATGAGAGGTCTTATGCCTCTCGTGTTAAATCTTTGACTTTCTCCAGAAGAATTTTTTTGGTTTGTTCTCGTAGATGACCCGACTTTTTCAAGGTAAAACCATAAACAAGAACTTCCACATCCTCCATGCTTAGGCTATCCACGTGACGTTGACTACGATTTGCTTTCTTTTCCTTTTTATTTACTCGAATCATCTCTGGATAATATTTTCCTGATAATGCATCATCTCCATTGACCTTGTACCAGTGGACCTCAATTGAGCTTACTTTTCCATTTTCCTCAAGGACTTTAAGTACCTTTGCCAACCAAAAAGGACATCCGCTTTCATCATCTGTTGCTAACACTGCAATCATTGCACCTACAGTGAGCTCCTCAATATTTCCTTCCCACATTTCCTTCTCTTGCAGTCGTCGTTGACTAGTCCTTCTAGCACCAACATACGCTTCGCGAGTCTCCCCACATGCACCAATGTTTGCAATTCTTCAGGCAATTCTGTTTGTTGATTTAGCATTTGAATATTATCATCACGGTCTTCAAGTTCTTGTACTCTCCAAAGAAAGGGCTCCAGATTTATCAGTGATCTTGAATTGCTTTGAACTTCCTCAATCAAGATTTCTTGCTCATGAAAAAATGTATTCCACCATCCAAGTGAGCAAGCTGGAAAATACACATGTGCTGATTGTATGGTCTCTTTAATTTCTATCAAACATTGCTGATAATTGATGGCTCGCTTTTCTTTTTGAGCTTTTGCTGCTTCAATGCTTGATGCCAAAAGCATTTTTGCTGCTTGAAGAATTTGTCGTTCTTCTGGTACACTGAGTAAAAACTTCAAACCATCCTGAGGATGCCATGCCTCTGAGTTAGAGTACTTCTTACACCACAAACGTGTTTCAGCTTCTTTTTCTTTTATTTTGAATTGATGTTGGAAACTATGGTCATTAAGCTGAGCGAATGCAGGGCTTGCAAAACCTCCACCTGTTGCAAACTCTCTAAAATCATAGGTGCCTTTCAAAACATGAATTTCTGGCGTAGGATCATAAGCTTCTTTAAGAATTATGCACACCTCTGGAAGGTCAAATGCACTTTTCTTAGCAAGTTTGACTGAAAACCTACTAAAAATCTGATCAATTTGATCATGAGTGTGACCCACCAACAAAAATCCAAGTTTGACCTTTTTGAAAACTTTCTGCTGCACCAACATACTCAAATAAGCAAGCACTATTTGATTTTTGTTTTCCCTTGCCGTATTATCTAGCTGCACATAAAGTGTGCTAGGTAATTCTCCTTGCCATTCACTTACTATTTTCTGAATTATGGTGATGGTCAAGTTAGGGTCGTTGTGTAAATTTGGAAAGTTTATAAAAACTTTTGACGTCATGATGCCATTAAAGATGAGGGCTCCAACAACGTGTAGTTGTATGAAATTCTCTTCCTTCAAATTCTTTGGAGCACGCATAAAATGGGGTATCAATGTCTTCTTTTGATCCATTCCATCTATGACTAATCCCAAATACATTTCTTTCTGCTCAAGGCACTTCTTTCGATGCTTTGCTAGCTTTTGACGCTCTGTACTTTGTTGTTCTCGATGAGCTTTAAGTGCTTGTAGAATAGGACCTGAAAACTCAAAACAATGTAAAGCTAGTTTAAATTATACCACTTGGAATTCTCATTCATAAATTAAAACGTACAAAAAACATAAATCAAACATACCTTTTTCTTCAAATGTCTTTGCAACATCTCTTTTGGCTTTGAGCTCTGCACAAATTTGACAAATCCCCATTCTAGTTTTCTTGGGAATTTTCACATCAGCAAAATATTGTTTCCAAACTCTAAGAAATGAAGTAAATGAAAGAGATGACATGTTTCTTCCTTTCAACGTTTCCACGTAGAGGTTGTAAACTTCTACCTTTGTAAAATTATCAGGCAAATGGGTGAATTTTGAATTTGGCATGCGCTCACCATTGTAAGTGACAAATCGTTCCATCCAGCTCTTGAGAAAACATAGCTGAGGAGTCTCACGTGTACTAAATGAGTACCGTGAATCTTCTTCCACCCATTGCAACTGCTTTAAGATCTTTTGCATCCGCTGATTGCTTAAACAAAACACTTGAAAAAAACACTTTCGACACACAATCGTGCCAGAAACTGTATATTTTATCTTCTCTCCCGACCTTAATAAAAAACCATGTAATGCTGTATTTTGTTGAGCACGTTTTAAAGCAAAGAAGTTTTCACGTTCCTGCTTAATTTTTATGAATCCAAGTGTCCTCAAGCAGTTTTTTTTACAACAATACATCCTACATGCCTCTCTCAATGCATTGCGATGCAAAAACTTATCTTTTCTTCTCAAGGGAGTGGTTGTCTCCACACGAATAGGCTGAACTAATGATGGAGAAACTGGAACATCGGTATCAGAATTTGATAAATTAGCAAATAGTGGGCTTGTAACATCATCATCTCACTGATAGATTGGCTCAGACTTTTAGGAGTGAGTACGGATACAGGCACTTGAAAAGAGCAAAATGAGCTTGAGAGAGACTTTTGTTGCCCTGCCATGACTAGGAACTTCAAACCTCTAAGTTTCTCTAAAAAACAATGGTCTAAGCTACAAAGTGGAGTGTAATCTCAAATCCAAATAACTTACTTTTAATGCTTAGATTCAAAAATAATAATATTAATATAAATATTAAAATTTATTAATTATTATAAAAGATGGGACTTAAAAGATGAGAGGAAGTCCTTTTTAGAGACACATTCCAAGGGTCTGCCGCTAAGAGAGCCACAAGAGCATTTTTTTTAATTTGGAGCATTTTTCTTGAGTTTAATTCTATAAGGTATGCATTTTCTTGATTACTTTGTTATTTGTTACAATTTTGAATTTTTCTTTCATTGTCATTTGGTTCAAAGTTTGCTACGAGGAAATTATGGCTAGGAAGAAAAACAAAAATATTATCTAAGGAGGTAAGTGATTTCAAAAATAGACTTTTTTCAAAAAGGTATTTTTTTGAAAGAATTGTTTGTCTTTTAAATACACAAAAATATCAAAACGAAGATTTCATACGTAAATTAAGAAAAAAAGAGGTTGAAAAAATAATATTTTATAAAATAAAGATTTAATCAATAATTTTTAAAAATTATAATGACTTCATTTTTAAAAAAGCTAATTCTTGTGTTGTATTCTGGAATACAACACAAAAATCGATAAGTTGCCATGTTTCTTGTGTATTCAGTAGTTTGTATTCTAGAATACAAAGCTTGAAGTCACATTTTTAAAAATTTAACACTTATGCACTTTGAGATTGTATTCCAGAATCCATTGCTTGTACAAGTTGTATTTTGAAATACAGCTTCTCTCAACACTTGAGTTGTATTCCAGAATATGAAGCTTTTACAAGCTGTATTCAAAAATATATTTTTTCTCTGTACTTGAGATTGTATTCCAGAATACACAATTTCAACAAGTTGTATTCTAGAATACAACTTCTCTATACTTGAGACTGTATTCCAGAATACACAGTTTCAACAAGCTGTATTCTAGAATGCAACTTCTTTTTGCACTTGAGTTGTATTCCAGAATACACAGCTTCAGCAAGTTGTATACTGGAATACAACTTCTCTCTACACTTGAGTTGTATTCTAGAATACAGAGCTTCAATAAGCTGTATTCTGGAATACAACTTTTTTTTACACTTGAGTTGTATTCCAAAATACACATCTTCATCAAGTTGTATTCTGGAATACAACTTCTCTCTTCACTTGAGTTGTATTCCAGAATACACGGCTTCGGCAAGCTGTGTTCTACTGTAAACCAAACTCAATGTAAACCATTAGAATAGACCTTCATGCAAAAAAGATTTACTTTTTATCTAATTTTAGAAGACATGCAAAGAAAGCAAAAGCTCTCGAGTTCGCGTCGCGCGCGCGACTAAAAAACAGCAAACTGTAGTTTTCACATAAAAAACAGAGGAGGAGCAGCCCGGGAGTATTTCAACCAAGTGTCTTGGAGTTTTACCCCCCTTTTGAAGCCAACGGAACGGTCAGAATCTCCATCAGAGCAACGTAGCAGAAGATAGATTTTGGGATAAAGCAAAAGCTCTTGAGTTCACATTGCGCGCGCGCGGCAAAAAAACAGCAAACTGTAGTTTTAATATAAAAAACGAAGGAGGAGCGACCTGCAAGTATTTCAATCAGGTGTCCTGGGGTTTTACCCCCCTTTTGAAGCCAATGGAGCGGTCAGAATCTCCATCAGAGAAACGTAGCAGAAGATAGATTTTGGGGGTAAATTTTTCTCAAATTGTGTTCAAGAAAGAGGTTCTGTAAGTACTTTGATGATACAAAGGATCCTAATTGTTTTGGGTTTGATCTATTCATCTCTTAGTGCTTTCTCCTCTCTTTTATATCTGTGTATTGTGGTTAGAAGCTTCTTGTGAGTTGTATTCTGGAATACACAGCTCTAGAAAGTCATTTATTGAAATTCAATTACAAAACACATCTTTGGAGGAAACAACATGTTGTATTCTAGAATACATCTCTCTCTCCCTCTTTTTCTCTAGTGTGCTGAGAAGCTCTCTCTCTTACATTCCTATCTCATGTTTGCTTACACATCTAGGCCCGTTCTTGCATGGAGGTTAACACACACTCTCTCTCTCTCTTTCTCTCTATGTCTAATTGTTCTCTTTCACTTTTTGTCTTTCTCGTTTGTTTGCCCTACATACACGTTTACTAATCTTAAATGTTGTTTCATTTAACAAATCATATTTTTGAAAAATATGATTTTATCTCTATTTGTTTATCTTAGCAATGAGATAATGATTTTTTATTGTCTTGTTTAGGTTTAAGATGGCCTCACCAATACGTGATGCTCGAACTTCTAAGAAGCAAAAGAAAAGTAATCAAGCAACTGCATCTATCCCTGTGTGGGTGGCTCAGGACGTTCAGGAGTCTTGACACCTTCTCGATCTCAACCTGGCCCAGTTAGTCCTCACTTTCAAGCACCTCGAGTGACTGTGACTCTTCCAAACCCTGATAGACATCCAAGTGAGCCAAGAAGACAACTTTTAGCAGCTCACCAGTTTCCAGAGTTACAAGATCAACCACCATCAAGCAGAATGGTTTTAGCTACTCATGGACTTCCTCCATCATCTCAAGGAACCACACCTTTAACTCAACATCAGCAAAAAAAGTCTTCAAGCATGGAAGCTACAACTCTTTGGAGTAGTGCAAGAGGTAAAGCACGAGAAGGATTTGCTTGGACAATTCAATTTGGCATGGTAGGTAAGCACAAGACAATCGTTGAGCCAAACACACCTTTCCTTTCTATTACGGAAGAAAAAGGAGACTCTAAAAATACAAAGTATTTAACTTATGGTCGCATTGTTGAAGTCAAAGAAAGTATATCTCATGGGATCATTCATCATCTGGTAGACAACAACAAAGGAAAGTTTCTTGCAGTTAGAGTTTTCTCTGCTAATTTTCGGCTTGAAGAGATGAATCCTGTTTCTACCCAGCAAGAGTTTAGAGATGCAATGATTACTCGCAAACGGGTATGGATATCTTTCTCTCGACCTTTTTTTCATTAGTGTTAAAAAAATTTCTTATCTTTGTGTATTCTAGAATATGTAGAGAACTGTTATTCTTTTTTAAGTTTGTTTGAGTCATGTCTTTCAAACTCATATATTGGAATACGTAGAGGTCAAGTCAACTCTAGTTTGCATGTATTCTAATAAACATGAAGTTTGTCTAGTCTAGTTTGTATGTATTCTAGTATACACATAGTTCAAAAAACTTCTTATCTTTGTGTATTCTAGAATACATTGAGAACCATTCTTTGTTTTTTAGTCTATTTAATTCTTGTCTTTCTAGCTCATATCTTGAAACACTTAGAGGTCTAGTCAAGTCTAGTTTGTATGTATTCTAGTATACAAGAAGTTTGTCTGCTCTAGCATATGCTAGAATGCATTCTAGTATACAAGAAGTTTGTTTTGTTTAGTTTGAATGAATTTTAGCAAGAAGGAAGTTTGGCTTACTTTTTATGTCTGGTTTAATGAGTTTACCATGTATTCTAGTATACAAAGAAATGGTTAAAGTGTTCTTACTTTTGCATAAGTTACTCTTTGGTTCTTACTTTTAAGTTCACTCTATCAAGTCTTAAAATCCTCTTCTACTTAGAATGACTTTTTCTTTTTCTTTTTTTGTAGTCTTTTTCTGAAGCATTTCAAGAGCATCATGATAATTTGTACAATTCGAACCACTCCACTGATGATTCTGATTATGAAGAGAATGAAGGTACAGACATAGATGACTCAGAAGAAGATGTTGAAGTTCTTGAAGAGACTTCTGGGTCAAAGTCTCAAGATGTGAGTGATACTTTGCTTTCTGGACCTGGAGCTCCAAAGTCTGATCCTTCAGAATCTTTTGGTCTTAATACCATAAGAAATAAAGCCAAAAAGTTTCATATGGTTGATGAGAGACCCTTAATTTTACTAGTGTCTAATATAGAACGTCCTCCATTAGATCCTGTTTCAAATAAGAGACCACTAGAAGTTCGAACCATTGTCCCTGGACATGTGAGTAATCTTAAAGTAATGATGAAGGAGAAACCAACAACAAATGTTTTACCCCTTCTTGTTCTTGTGGATAAGTCTTCTTGTGTTAAGAAAGAGAGTTTTGAGAGATCAAAAATCAATCAATACAAATACTTTGTCTTGGGGGGAACTCACTCTCTCATTGCTAAAAAAGAGTTATGTGCTGAGTATCCTCATGTAGAGAGCTATAAGATAGTCCTAGCATGGGTCTATGCTGGGTTAGGTGATGATGATGCAAAGCTAATTGCCCTTGATCACAACATTGATTCCGAGATGCGACTATCCATGTCTTTCTTACAAAAGATAAGATTTTTTCACAACGAGTGGATCAATCATATTCAGCAAGGTCATAAAGTTGATGAAGCTTTCAAAATCAAGCTTTGTGAGCAAGTTGGTCTTGTCACAAAGAAGTCAAGCAAAGCTGGACGCTCTGGAAAAACAAATGTTCGAGGTCATGACAATTTCTTTCAGTTAGCCTTTCGTGATGGAGAGATATGGGATCTACAAGAAGACATTTTCAAGCTTTGGGAGGAAGGTAAAATCAAAGGGCAAAAAGTAAAGCTCCCACCTGGAAGTCAAAAGGGCAAAGGAACAGGGAATGAGGACACTTTGAAGCCAATTCCTGAAGAAATGCGTATCACGAATTGGCGAGCAATGCAAGGAATACGCGAGAAAAATATTATCATACCCATCTTGGCACGAGTGAAAGGAGGTTCTTTGACACTCGATGAAATGGCAAAGGAATTAGAACAGTACGTTGCTAATTCTTCTTTTTAAATTTACTTATTTTATTTCATGTAAAGTTGTTTTTTTATTTTGTGTTTTTGTGAAACAGGCAAAAGACTTTCTTGTACATGCAAAGAATCATGATTGAAAAACTTAATTGCAAGGATTGGAACGAGGTTCAAATGTTTCATCCCATCACTAGTCAGCCAAGCTCCTTAGAGCGTTTCATTTATCTTTTCAAAAATGAAGTAAGTAAACTACATATTTGAATAGATTTTTTTTAATTTAAGTGTTTTTGAAGGTTTTGTAAAAATTTAGATCAAATATTTTAAAAAATTGATTTTGATTTTTGTATGTGTATTCTAGAATATATTTAATGTTTACTTATTTTCATTTTAACAAGTCTCGAGCACCTCGTGCTCCCATAAAGAGCATTCCTCAAGAGTTTGAGCAACATTTGAGTCGCGCAAGGGCAGAGCGGAAGAGATTAGAAGAGGCACAAACTTTGGAGACCATTCAAGAGGCAAATATTTTCATTTCTGATGATGTGTCTGCAGAACCAGTTCAATATTTTGTTCATGAAGGCAAAGTAGAGAACATGGAATCGTTTGTGACTGCACAACATTTTACTTTAGCCATTTGCTGATGCTTAGTATGGATTTAAGGCACCACACTCAATACACGATGAAGTAAAGTATGGTGTAAGTTCATATAAAAGAGTCATTGATGCTTTCAAAAAGGTCACAACGGCTGAATCATGGGCACTGGTAATTTTTCATGCTCATGATCAAATCTCTGCTCTGCAGAGAAAGCATTCGTTGACAATCAAACGGTCCATCATGGTATGTTAAATTTCAAGCATTCTTTTGCAAGTTACAAAAGCTTAAGTTAAAGCCTAACTGTTTCTTCTGTAGGACAAATCCTAACATCAAAGGCTAACTTTTTCTTTTGTAGGACAAAGCCTAACATCAAAGGCTAAAAGCTTGACAGACTTTCTTTTGCTGCCGAGTTTGCTACCATTGGTTTCTGGTCTCCTGCGGGTCCAAACAGTAAAGGAAATTTTAATTTTGCTTCGAAACCTAACCGAACAAATATTTTTGATAGACCAGGCGTGTGTCGAAAGCTCAGGGATCTTTCTGGTGATTCAAATGAGATCATGAATCCTTATCAAAAACCACAACTTTTGATGATGGATTTAATTGAGCTTCTATCTTTAAAAGGAGAGTGGATCATGGATCTTTTTGCGGGGACAGGTAATCATGCAACCTTAACTTATTACATATTTTATATTGCTCATTTAAGTGAGTTTTACCATGTTGATTCTTTTTTTCTTAGGAACAACCACCACTATTAGTGCTCTTAAAAAGGAAGGAATGTTGTTGCTATTGAGCTAGATCCAGTTCAAGTTTGTTTTATTCAACAACGAGTCACTGCAATGAAAGAATTGTCGGACGAGTTTCAAGAGGTTGGAATGAAAAACATGGCAGCAAACCCAAGAGTGGTGGATGCATCTGGAGAACCTCAGCCTCCCTTTGGACTTGATTGATGAAATGCAGTTTGCAGATCTTGAGCCTTATGAAGATCCACATACTGTGGATATTGATATTCCTCTTACGGAGTCAACACCACTCATTGTAGGACGCGAGCAAACTGATGAAGAAGTTAGTCATGAAGAGGAGGAATTTCCTATGCTAGAATAGATTTAGACACTTGTAGTTTCAAACAATTTTTGGTATTTAAATCCTCATTGGGGGTGTTCAAGGATTTCTAGGTTTTGAGAGTGTTTTGAACATTTGTTTGTATTCAAAACTAGCATTACAAATCTTTTTGAGGAGCTTGCGTTTTGAGATTGGTTCAAAAAATTAGTCAAATGTTGTCTCTATTGAAGCATTTATAGGAATTGTCTCATAATAAGACTTGTTTTTTTAATCAATGAAGATTAATTTAATCATGACATTGAAGTTGTGCGATAAAAGTAGTTATATTTTGCTTTCTAGTAACGATAGCAATAATTTTGTATTCAAAGTGAAGCTCTTTGTTGTGAGTCTCTAATGCAACTTTTGTGTCATGTTTTTTTGTTTGAAATATTCTAAGATTTTGTAGGGATAGGCTTGTACTTAGACATCAAATAGTGGAAAATTTGGCAAATTTTTAATTTAGCGAATGAATCACTTGCAAGTTTGTTTTAAGTTAAGCAAAAAAGTCTCTTTTTAAAGTTCTACTTTATTGGGCACGTCAAAGATTCTTTTGGTGCTAGATTTGGATTGTTTTTAAAGGATTTTTTTGGTCTCTCAAAACTACAACTCACGATCGGTTGTATTTTCAAATGGCTGGGTGTTACACTCCAAACTCCGTGATAAATGCTGTTTTAGCTTGGTCCTCGACTGCAATTGTGATCTGATTGTAACCCGAGTACCCATCTAAAAAGCTATATGCCTCTTTGCTCGCTACTCTTTCAAGCACATGTTCAGAATATGGCAAGGGGTAATGATCCCTTCTGGTGGGGGCTGCATTAACCTTTTTGAGATCAACGCACACTCTGAGTTTCCCATTCTTCTTTGGTACGATGACTATCGGAGAAACCCATTCTGAGTGCTCAATAGGGTATATGAATCCACATTTTACAAGCTTTTCAATTTCCTCTTGTACAATCTTTGCGTACTTAGGATTCATTGGGTAGGGACATTGCTGGACTGGTTTAGTAGTGCTAATCATTGAAATCGTGTGTTGTACCACCGAGGGTGGAACACCCTTCATATCATGATATGTCCAAGCAAATATGTCCTTGAATTCTTTAAGAAGCTTCGTAAGTGCAGCTTCTTCCGCCTTGGTGAGGTCTTGAGCAATAAAAACTGGCTTAGACTCCTCACCTGGATCTGCTAGGTCTATCTCCTTAACTACCGCCGCAGGGCCATCGTAGACACCGCTACTCCCATTGGGTAGGCGTTCATTGGGCTTTTGTGTAGACCACTTTACGTTCCCCTATGGTGAATGATTTGAAATGCTCGGGTGCAGGGTGTAAGTCTACTGGTTCTTGTTGTGCCAGGCTTTTTTCTTTCAATTCCACTTCCTTTTGCTGCTGAGCCAACTCTTGGTTTTGCCGCCTCCTTGCAGTACGACTTAGTTTTGGCTTCTCATCAATTTCTAATTGGGCGATGTCATGAGATTGCAGAATACACCACATGACACTTTGGAGGTATTGTCCCCAATTATCAACTTCCGATGAGTATCAATGGCTCCTACATAACTAAGCCATTCTGTAGTGGATCTTTCCTTGTTTATTGCAGTGCGTACATTGGCTCGATAGCGTTGACGCTTATGTCTCGTTTTCTTCTTACCAAGTTTTTGATTTTTGTTTCTATCAGATTCGGACTCACTTGGTCGATCTTCACTTTCGGATGAACTGCAAGAGGTCACCATCCTAGGCCTCACCTTGCTTCCACATTTGGGTGAATATTTGATTCATCCTCCCCATCAGAGTCAGTTTCTTCTTGAGATTCATACTCAGAGTTGCATTGGTCAGAGTCTTCGCTACTGTCAATTGAGTTTGCCACTTTCTTGCCATCAGGAGTCAAGTGCATAACACCTATCATGTTTATTGGCACTAACGGTGGCATATCTTGCCCCTCAGGTGTTACCCAACTTGTGCCTCTATTTCCCCATGTGTCTATGGTTGCCGCTAGGTGTACCCAATCCACGTTATCCGACTCAGTCATACCCGGTAGGACATCCATATAAGGAGAATCTTTCCCATCATCAGTCTCTTTTTTGCATGTATAGCAATACCTTAATGGGGCGGAGTGAATAGTGGTATCCGATCGATTATCAATGATAACCTTGCTTCCTAAAGGATGTGCACGACCATTCTCAAGATCAACTCGAATGACAGAGTCCTGGAATTGTAGATAGACATGGTTTTTCGACCAGTCATGCACCATTTGTGCTTCCCTCATGAAAGGACGTCCTAAGATCATTTGATATGACATAGGATGCTTGGAGAAATCCATTACAATGAAGGTATGTCGTACCTTGTATCCCAAAACCTTGATCTTAAGGTCCCTTAACATTCCAATAGGTTTAGCAATAGTTCCGTTTGCCATCTTAACCACTATGTTTGTGACTTCGAGGTGAGGTCTTCCCATAGATTCCCAACAATTTTTAGTCACAATGCTCACTCCAGCACCACCATCAAGGATTCCCTTTAGAGTTAATCCCTTGGTAGTAATGGGGAGGGTTGCATTAGATTTGTCCCCTTCAAAGTACTATCCCAACTTGTTAACAGGTATTTCCACGATCGAGTTTTCATCTAGGTTGGGTTGTAGATCCCAATGTTCCTCCTCATCTTGAAGCGTGTCAGGTCTATCCATATTTGCAAATTGTGGTAGCCCCACCTTTAGTTCTCCATTGAGAAATGCCCGAAGAGCTAAGAATAGCTCAGGATCTCCGTATAACTTGGATATGATCGTGGTTCTGATTTCAGAGGACATGAAATCCATTAGCTTAGACACATTCAACGGTACTTTTCGAGACATCGCCCCTTGACTAGGGACTAGTGAAGATGGAATCACTTCCTCTTCAATGGGGTGAGGCATTCCCTCACTAAACATTCTTTCCAGCAAGAAGGGTGTTTGCCCACTTCCTGATGTCCTATCCTCACTTTCTTCGCGAATGATACTAGGTATAGCTAACGGTTTATGGTTCCTGTGAGGCTGAACTTGCGTAGGAAACACTGTATCTGGAATTTTGATTTTTCTCGGGTTTGGCTCCAGTTCTCTTTGTGTTTCTTCCACCAAACCCCTTAAGTGTTGCACTTGTTCAATCTCCTCAACTGGGTTTGGGTAAGTTCCAATCTTTTTCTTGAGGGTTTTTGGCCCAAGTGGCTTGTCTTGGGGAGTCTCAGTCAGTTTGGGTGGTCGAGAGGGCATTAACTGACTTAGTTGTGGGGCCGAGGAAGTTTCCTTCTCTTTCCCCATGTTTATGTACTCGCTTGATTCTCCTTCGTTGAGCTCCTGAGTGGGTTCCTCCCTTAAGGTAGTGGCTTTGGTCCCCATGGTTTCTATTGAATCAGAATCATCTTCACGATCATTCATATACACGGGGTCGTCTCCTGTCCCTATGTTAGTCTTTGAACTAGGCTTGGAGCTCGTGGCATTAAGCAATCTCTTCCGCTGTGTTTTCTTTTTCTTTGCCTGAGCGATTGATGCAGTATCCCTCTCTTCAAGAATGTAGTTTTGATTTTGAAGCATTGACCATGTAACTACATTTGCGGGTACCACGGGTGTGGATCCTCGTGCTTGGTTGGTGACCTCAACCAAATTCAATGGCATAATCTTGGGTGCATTAGGATTATGTGGACATTGAGCAATCAAATGATCTATGCCACAATGATTACATGTAAGTACCGGCATTCCCGATGTGCTCCCTTGATTTGGTTGCATCTGAGTAGCGATCTTCTGTAGCCTATTAGGGCACTCCGCTACACGATGCGGTCCACCACACTCGTAGCATTGAAGAGGTGGTCTCCTTGCCATGGTATTAAGGTTTTGCCCTCTTGTGGCAAGAGCAGCCGCTTGATATACAGGCTTGACTTGCCCGAAATGATCCTCCATGTAGTACTGGGGAATCATTTCAAACGTATCAATCCCATATGGAGCAATGGGGTCTATCTCCTCTTCATAATCCCCACATGCACTATGTGACTCACAACCCATCTGGTTTATTGGGGTTATCCTTGGGATGTGGAGGTTGTGGTCCTAGCACTGGCGGTGGTAACGGCACTGACTGGACTACATTCGAATTCCTTGGAACTATGTGCTGTGACGGTTGCTCGACAGGTTGTGCAGGCATCAGCGCGGGTACTTGAGGTGTGTTTGACCAGGCTAGTGGTGCCTGATTTGCCAACATTCGCTTAAGTACTAGGCAATCTTTAGATTGATGGCCATACTTACCACATGCATTACAATTCCCATTGAATTTGACTCTGAATGTGGGACATTCACTCGTGCTATGTGGTCCTAAGCACACTGAACACCATTGTTGCTCTCTCCTTGGGTACATATGGCTATTCTGAGGAGCTCGATTACCCCTAAAGTATTCTTGGAGAGCCTTAGTAAGGTCGGTCATCACAGACATTTCTCTTGGACTCCTTGGCAATAGGTTTTACCGCCATTGGCTCGTGCCCAGATACTTGTGAACTAACGGATTTTGTTTCTGAAGACACCTTTTTACCTGCAATCATCAAGTTGTCTTCTAACTGGATTGCATTGGCAGCAATCATCAAGTTGTCTTCTAACTGGATTGCATTGGCAGCAGTGACTGCTTCCCACGTTGTAAGACCTCTAATGACTAGGCCATTGTAAATGTCCTCGTGGCGCAATCCTCGGATGAATCTATCGAGCAATTGGTTATTATTGTTGAAGCGCTCACTCATCGGGAGTGCAGCGAGAATTTAGATGCTTCAATCGACTTATAAAGTCTCTCACTGACTCCCCTTCCTCTCGTTCAGCTTTTTGGAGTTGAGATGCTACTCCCCAAAGCACACCCTCACGTATGTATTCTTTCAAGAACAATCTCTTGAGAGTGGGGTAGTGAGTGCGCTCTTCAACACTTAAGGTTCGATACCAATCTCCGGCCTTCCCACTCATAGGTTAAGCCTAAGGCTTTACACTTATGCAGCTCATTGTGCTCTTCCAAGGAATCACACACGTGTTCAAAGACTTCAATGTGCTTCCTAACATCCTCGTTACCACTGAAGTTTTGAGTGAGCTTAGCCACTTATACTGCCTTGCTTCTAGGTTCTCTCTCAGGCATACTCCGCATGTTTTCCGCAATAGATCGTCCGATCGTCTGGGCAAACGCTGCGAGATCACCTAGGTGAGCAGGCATAACTGGTGGAGGCACTTCTGGGATAGCCTGGCTGATAGGAGTTGGCGTTGGTCTGAGTATGTTGGCAAATGATGTAGGATATGATATGTGGCTAGGCCTAGCTCCTCTTGGATAAGGGTTGTGATAAGGCGGTCGTGGAGCATACGCCATTGGCATACTAAGAGGCGTAGGAGCTACATGAGCATGAGTAGCGATAGGTACATATGGTCGATAGGCACTAGCACGCGCTGTTGTAGGTACTGTTCCACTAGGTAGCGGCGTCGTACTAACTACAGCGGTAACAGGTGCACCCTCCATCACGCTCATCATTGGGGTAGGCATTGTGGATTCCTTAATGGAAAGTTGAGCCAAGGTTGGAAAACTAAAGTTACTGCTCGTGGGCTCAACCTGCATTGAGACTCCAGGCGAAACAACATACGAAGTGTCTATGGGACTCACCGAGGGAGTCTCCCAATTGTGATAGGGTTGGTTGTTTGGCCTTGCCCGTATCCAAAAATCTCATAGGGCCAGTGGAAACTAGGTTCACTCCCCTATTTTGCCTCTCAAATTGGATAATTCTATGAATCAGCTCACATATCATGTGTTGTTGCTCCTCTAGATTAGTGGCGCTAGATGTAGTTCGTAGGACTTCTAACCAACCCACATGGTAGGTGTAACCCGTGTATAGGTCCGTTAGAGTCTTTGTGTGTAGATCATATTCCCAATTTTCATTGAGAAATATCCCATCCAGACTTGGTGTGCCCAACGGTTCTCTTGAAGTGGACGCGATGTCACTTCTTATGGGTTGGCTTCTAGGGACCTCTACTTTAGGAAGAGCATCGGAATGTGGTAGCTCAGTAGGGCCCTCATTAAACGAAGTGGGTAGAATATCCACATGGACACTCTTTGGGAGGGTAGGGTCTACATGAGATGTGAATGGCGAATCCACTACCCCTCCTTCTTCATTTACTTCGCTTGTCGCATGCTCAGAGCGTGTAGCTCTACTAAAGGTCTCTATTAGACGACTAAACATGCTAGATCCGGGTTGTGGGGCCCACACTGGCATGTTTTGGCTTGTCTCCTCAGGATTCTTGGTAGGGTGCCCTTCCATGGCTTCTGAGTCAGAGGACGAGTCACTATCCACTATTCGTGGATCTTGGGTTGCACTCCCTTGGGTTCCAGCCGAAGGCCAAGATGCCAACGTGGAGGGATGGTGTGAGCCTGCGTAAACTGAAACGCTTTCTAGTGGTTCAGGCTCTAGCACCCGACCAGAACGTAGATGCATGTGACATGGGTACCCTACGTGCGTTGGTAACTACCCTTGAAACTCACACAAGTGGTTTCTTAGGTGTTTCGCACCCCGTTTTTACTTGTTTTTAGATTGTTTTTAACTCGTTTTTGACCCCCTTACTTACGGTCGAACTTGGACTAGGACATGTGATAGCTCAAAATGAGCGTATCGTTCAAAGGGTCCTAGCGTGCTTTACCGCACCGTGTTTGCCTATCTGGAGCTCTCGTGGTCCTCAAAACAGTCCTATGGGGGAAGGGGCGAAAGCCTATTTGCTTGTGGAGGAAAGGGTGAGGGCTTTACCCACATGCTCACTTTACTCCTTGGGGAGTGGGCTACATATAGGGCACAACTTCCCATAAGCTCTCACTTGAAAGAAAGCTATGGAGGCTCACTCTCCTATATATATATATCAAAAGACCGAGACCGAGGCCGGGGCCGGGGTCGTGGGTCGTGGGTCAATTGGGGTTCTTTCTAGGTTTCAGCCTTGGCCGCGGCGCGGTTCGCACACAGCAGAGGTTTGGGGATTCAGAAATCCCCCTCGCACGCAGAAAACCAGATAACAAAACCCACGCCCACACGCGGAGCGGAGAAATAACGAAAGAAACAGAAATGCAGAAGACAAATTGCAGATACAGATTGCAAAACACAGAAACACCTCAACAACAAATACACAGTCGCTTTCCTACAGTGTAGATTTTAATAAACTTCACGCAATAGCCGAGTTGCAAACTGGAGCTTGGTGCAGGGAAACTCCTCGGCAGCAGCGCCAAAAATGTGCGCTTTTACCGCACAGGTCGTAGCGAACACCGTATGCGAGCCACGAATGGCTGCAAGCATACAACTAGGGAAGGAAGCATACAACCAGGGAAGGAAGCTCAAACAGAATGCAAAGGGTGTGTCACTCACCGCTCAACCGCCGCCTTGAAGGATTCCCGCGTCGCAGTGAAGAAGAAGCCGCCGTCGCCGCTCTACCGCCTCTCTGCCCCCGCCGTGCTGCTACACAGTGCTCAATCGCTCTCTCACTCTCTCTCTCTCTCTCACACACACGCAGGAGAAGGAAACCAAAGAGATAAGGCAAGAACACTCTTGTATTCACAACACATGAGAATGAGGATTTTAGGGTTACATTTGACTCTTATAGGTGACTTGGCCGTTCACACTTGGGCGCCAATACATGGCCGGTCGATCCTAACCCTTATCCTACTGATATTCAAGGTGCGCCTCTCATCGGCGATCACCCAATCCCTTCATCCTTAACATATGGTGCCGACAAGCCCGGCCCACGACTCAAAATATTTAAATTAATGACGTAAAACATAGTATGTCTGAATGTCCGTTATAGGTTAACATCTGCGCATAGAAAACTAGTAATGATCGAAACAGTGATAATATGCAGGGTACATCCAAGTCAACCTATGACATGAGTAGTAAGACTCATGGTATAATATCTCCACAAGGAACAATGCTGGCTAAGCATCGGCCTCATGTAAACAGGGCAACTACTATAGGCAATATTCAAACAATCCATTTTTGAAAGCATATAAGCTGCAAAAAATAGTTCAGCAATCTGAGCCTGCAATTCAAAAAGCATGCATGACAAAGCAACAGACGAGACCTCCTATAATCATAGCAAGAGGATGTTTGAAACTGCACTAGCAGTAGCATATCATAATATGTGCATCATAGTATGTGATTCATATTGATGAACATCTCAGAATGTGTGAAGCAGCATATCCCAAAGAGATGAAAGCAAATAAAGTCCCTAATACAGAGCTCCTATGTTAACAATACCTACAGCATACTAGTATTCAGAATTAAAATATACGTTGCACCTGTGCGCACCGATCATAGTAAGCAATAGAGCCATGATCACAAAACATACCAAAAGGGCTAAGTGAGGGACCTGAGTAAGCAATACACAAGCAGACTAGTGAGTGTGCGCCACTCGCCCCAAATTTGTCTTGATTTATAGCAAATCCTGAGTCGAGGCATCTTCATGCATCAGTAGGCCATGTGGCCTCTCATCATTTGCAGGCATATGGTGGAGCCTTAAATAGAGCAGTGCAAAAGAAAAAAGGGCGCCATCATCTTCTCTATGTAGTGTTACCCATCTCCTCATTGTAGAGCCAGAGTTAGGTTTAATATGATAAAAATAAAGTTACTCGAATTGTGTTAACCAATAAGTTATATTTTGAGACTCCTCCAAGTCAAAGTATATAGCCTGGTGCCCACATTAAAGTAAAAAGGTTATCCCAAGAATTAAATAGAAAAGATTTGACATTATGACATGTATGATGTGTGTATTGTGTGTGTGTTCTACAGCAATAAAAAAGCCAAACTCATTTATGGTCTCGAGATGAAAATCCAAGAGAAGGTAAAAAGAAATCTCAGCTCATACCAAGAAATAAATGAAACAGAAATTCTAGCCTTTAAGTGACCCAATATTGGGTTAAAGAACATGTTCAACACTACCCACAAGTTTCCAAAATTCTATGAGAAACAAGTTAGAAAATTCAAGGGTCCAATAAAAACCCTTAGTTTAGAAAAATTAGGTAGCAAAATTGTATAAGTTAGAGAGATATAGGTGTGTGTGTGTACCCACCCCTGACCCGAGGATATGCTCCACTAAAGTGGAGCAATAGGCTACCACTTGCATGGATAGCCTATTGCCCACCAAAAGATATTGATGTGTGAAGACTGAGTAGAATGGGAAGCCTTAGTTAGGCTCTTTGGCAATGTTTGCCATACATATATATTCGAGTTGGAATCCACTAGCTAAATTGCCAGGTAAATGCAGTGATGACCTGCATGTAAATCGTAAACAGAGAAGAAAAAGAGTATTTTTGAAGGTAGACTACCTATACCCAGCCCACCAAAGGCAGTATGGCTATGAGTCAAGCTCCAATCTCAATCTAAACAAGCAATTCTATCTTTAAGACTATCATTTAGAGACACAGTGATAGGGAGATTTGTTTGTAGACTTTCCTTATCCTTATCTAGCTCAGCCAAAAGCTTAACCTAATCATTAAAGGACAGGAGTTGTAGAAGAGAGCCATGTTGGCACGGCTTTTGTCGAACCGAGGACACGATAATATCTTGTGCTTCTTCGGTCTTGATGCATGCCAAAACATGCTGGCAGGCCTTTGATGGTGAATGGTCAGGAGGAATCTCTGACCCTCTGAAAAGGGGTAAAATCTATGAGACATAAAACAGAGTATTAGTCAAAACAAAGGTACTATTGAAGCTAGACTCCCTAAAACCAGCCAACCTAAGGGCACCACAGCTGTGAGCCAAGCTCCAACCTCAATCCGCATATAATTCAATCTTTAAGACTATCAGCTAAAAGCACAATGATAGAGAGAATTGTATACGGCTGAGGTATAAAGAGTTTAAGTATGAGTATGTGGACTATCTCCAAAGAGAGTAGCCCTTGTAGCTAGAGTGTGTGTTTTTGTTGTAAAAATAATACAATACCCTACAACTGAATACCAAATTCAAAAGACACTCTATACTCAAGATATGAATGGAAACATGATATATTTCATCATCTGTGTAATACATCATGTTTTTGAAGCACTGAGTGTCTCAAGTAAAACTTCAAGATGAGATTTAGATCTAGTGAGAGAAAAAAAACACAAGCCGAGGCAGATCCTCGGTGGCAGAGAAACCCTTTCTCACACATGCAATCCGGAGAAGGTGAGTCTTGTTACCTGCATCCATAAAAACATCCAAACAAAAGTGTTAGTCTGGATGTGTCTTGCAGGTGTCAGGGGACTCAACCACTTGTCATCAATGTCACTCAACACTACACATGTCATAGGTCTCTATATAGTAAGGAAATTCACAACAAAGGTTATATCAAGAAAGCAAACTGCACCCAATGAATGCAGCCATTGATTAGACAAGGAGCATTAAGAGAATACCATTATCAGAATTAAGACTTCTCTTTTATCAGTCTAAGCCAAACCCATCTTACTCACTATATCAGAGCTATTTGTAGATTCAGAATCTTTGTAGAAAAAATCTAAATCCTAATTCCAACCCTGTTTGGTCAAAAAATCTTAATATGTACTTGTAGAATATGTGTGTGTGTAAGTGTGTTTTATAGCAATAAAAAAGCCAAACTCATTTATGGTCTCTAGATGAAAATCCAAGAGAAGTTAAAAAGAAATCTCAGCTCATACTAGAAAACGAATCAAAGAGAAAATCTAGCCTTTAGTCGTTAAGTGACCCAATATTGGGTTAAAGAACATGTTCAACACTACCCACAAGTTCCCAAAATTGGATGAGAAACAGGTTAGAAAATTCAAGGGTCCAATAAAAACCCTTAGTTTAGAAAAATTAGATGGCAAAATTGTATAAGTTAAGAGAGATATAGGTGTGTGTGTGTACCCAACCCTGACCCGGGCATAGGCTCCACACGTGGAGCGATAGGCTACCACTTGCATGGATAGCCTATTGCCCACCAAAAGATATTGATGTGTGAAGACTGAGTAGATATTGATGTGTGAAGACTGAGTAGAATGGGAAGCCTTAGTTAGACTCTTTGGCAATGTTTGCCATACATATATATTCCAGTTGGAATCCACTGGCTATGTTGCCAGGTAAATGTAGTGATGACCTGCATGTAAACCGTTAAACAGAGAAGAAAAAGAGTATTTCTGAAGGTAGGCAGTCTACCTATAACCAGTCCACCAAAGGCACTATGGCTATGAGTCAAGCTCCAACCTCAATCTAAACAAGCAATTCTATCTTTAAGACTATCGGCTAGAGGCACAGTGATGGCGAGAATTGTTTGTAGACTTTCCATATCCTTATCTAGCTCAACCAAAAGCTTAACCCAATCATTAAAGGACAGGAGTTGTAGAAGAGAGCCATGTTGGCAACCGAGGACACGATAATATCTTGTGCTTCTTTGGTCTTGATGCATGCCAAAACATGTTGGCAGGCCTTTGACGGTGAATGGTCAAGAGGAATCTCTACCCCTCTGAAAAGGGGTAAAATCTATGAGACATAAAACAAAGTATTAGTCAAAATAAAGGTACTATTAAAGCTAGACTTCCTAAAACCAGCCAACCTAAGGGCACCACGACTGTGAGCCAAGCTCCAACCTCAATCGGCATACAATTCAATCTTTAAGACTATCGGCTAAAAGCACAATGATAGTGAGAATTGTATACGGCTGAGGTATAAAGAGTTTGAGTATGAGTATGCGGACTATCTCCAAAGAGAGTAGCCCCTGTAGCTAGAGTGTGTGTTTTTGTTTTGAATATAATACAATACCAAACAACTGAATACCAAATTCAAAAGATACTCTATACTCAAGATATAAATGGAAACATGATATATTTCATCATCTGTGTAATACATCATGTTTTTGGAGCATGGAGTGTCTCAAGTAAAACTTCAAGATGAGATTTAGATCTAGCGAGAGAAAGAAAACAAAACAAGCCGAGACAGATCCTTGGCAGAGAAACCCTTTTTCACACATGCAAGCAATCCAGAGAAGGTGAGTCCTGTTACCTGTATCCATACAAATAGATAAACAAAAGTGTTCGTCTCGATGTGTCTTGCAGGTGTTAGGGGACTCAACCACTTGTCATCAATGTCACTCAACACTACACATGTCATAGGTCTCTATATAGTAAAGAAATTCACAACACAAGTTATATCAAGAAAGCAAGCTGTACCCAACCAATGTAGGCATTGATTAGACCAAGAGCATTGATAGAATACCATTATTAGAATTAAGATTTCTCTTTTATTAGTCTAAGCCAAACCCATCTTACTCACTATATCAGAGCTATCTGTAGATTCAGAATCTTTGTAGAAAAAAATTGAATCCTTATTCCAACCCTGTTTGGTCAAAAAATATTAATATGTACCTGTAGAATATACAGATGACTGTTTCCAAATTGCAAAGGGAATAAGAACTTTTCCATTCTATACAAAATTTGCCTATTGAGGGAAATCTTTAATTGATGCAAAGTTACCCTAGTCTTTACAAAGTTCCCTGTAAGCTTATTATTCAGATTATTTCATTCAATTTTAGAAAAGTTTTTTTTATTGTTTAGATTTAAGATCATCCAAACTAGTCTAGAATTATAAAATTTATTTTATCTTTTTGGTAAAGTAAAAGTGAATCTGTCAAAAGAGAGAATTGAATTGTGTAACATTATAAAATCTGAGTAAGTACCTACCATGTACCAGAGTGTAAACAATCTATGCAAGAAGTAATTTGGAAAACTAAAAACATCAGAGGTACGTGTGTATCAATAGGCTCTACAACAAAGCTAAATTCAACATTTTGCTAAAAGATGAGCACTTGGCAATTTTAGCATAGTTACCTTTTCTGATACAAAAAGGTGGTTCTATTCCAGTCTATTTCAGAAAAGTGGTTCCTAGAACGGATCCAGTAGAGGCGAAGGCCTCTAGCTCAGGAGATTAGACCACGTGGCTACGAACCACGGTGTCGGGGGCCTATAGCTCAGGGGATTAGAGCACATGGCTATGAACCATCGTGTCGGGGTTTCGAATCCCTTCTCACCCACAATCAATCATCCCTAAATGAAATGTCCCTTATATTTTGTTTTAAGGGAGTCGGCATGTAATATCGGCGGCGGGTGTAGACCAAATCCGAGTAGAGCTTTAGTATATGAAAAAGGGAACTCGTCCAAAAAGTGTGAGCAGTTAGCCCAATCAAGGACACTTACAGATAAACAAATTTAAATAGTAAATTCAAAAACCAAGAGTATCAAGCCACTCATGTTTGAGAGTAATACTTGCTAATCCAAGATAAGCAACAATCCTATTATCAAAAAGGCTAGCTACTGGTGGAGGCAATAGTTAGCCTAAATAGTCTGAAATACCACAAGCAATAAGAAAAAATTCTACAAGTATGATCCTGCAAGGTAGAGAATCCATGTTATAGCATCAAACCGGCCCACCCAGAGTCATAGCAAGGGAATGTGTGAAACAGCCCCATTAGCATCACAACATACTATGTGCAACACAGTATGTGAATCATAAAGCATGAACTAGAATGTGTGAAGCAGCATAGGAGAACCACACCACGTGATAGAGCTAGTTCTCTGCACATAGAAAACTAGTAATGCCCGGAACACTGATAATATGCAGGGTACCTCCAAGTCAACCCATGACATGAGTAGTAAGACTCATGGTATAATATCTCCACAAGGAACAATGCTGGCTAGCATCGGCCTCATCAAAAAATGGCAGCTACTACAGGCAATATTCAAACAATCCGTTTTTGAAAGCATATAAGCTGCAAAAAATAGTTCAGCAATCTGAGCCTGCAATTCAAAAAGTAGGCATGCCAAAGCAACAGACGAGACCTTCTATAATCATAGCAAGAGGATGTGTGAAACTGCACTAGTAGCAGCATATCACATAATATGTGCATCATAGTATGTGAATCATACTGATGAACATCTCATAATGTGTGAAGCAGCATATCAAAACCCTCTACATGCAATCACGAGAATCCTCTAGAGGCACACAGCAACCTACAAATCCTCTAGAGGCACACAACAACCTACAAATGTGTGAAGCAGCATATCAAAACCCTCTACATGCAATCATGAGAATCCTCTAGAGGCACACAGCAACCTACAAATCCACAAACCCCATCCAATATGCAAGGTACCCTCACGTCAACAAAGGAAATAAGTCTCATGGTAAAAACACTTGTGTAGGATTTTGCCAAGCAATATCTAGGTCCATGTCTTGTGGACATGTATTACCCATTAATCATTAGAAGTGAAAGTCCAGAGGACATCTATCCCAAAGAGATAAAAGCAAATAAAGTCCCTAATACAGAGCTCCTATGTTAACAAAACCTATAGCATACTAGTACTTAGACCCTATCTGCTGCTGCAAGTAGTAAGCTAGGGTTTACCATACATCATGAACCCAAGTAGATTATTTAGTACATAAGCCACAGGTTCAGATGTGTAACCATTCTGATGAGATCAGATAACGACATGTAGTCTGTACAAGTAATGCATTCCACAAGCAATTCTCTCTTATGTGCTATGTAATCATTAGTGAAAAGCAAAGGGTTTTATAATAGAGCTCCATTATCCAAATTAAAGACATTGTGCAACCACATTAGGTAAAAACAGAAATTCAAATATACATTGCACCTGTGAAGAAGGCACACCGATCATAGTAAGCAATAGAACCATGATTACAAAACATACCCAAAAAGCTAAGTAAGGGACCTGAGTAAGCAATACACAAGCAGACTAGTGAGTGTGTGCCACTCGTGCCAAATTTGTCTTGATTTATAGCAAATCCTCAATCGAGGCGTCTTCATGCATCAGCAGCCCATGTGGCCTCTCATCATTGCAGGCATATAGTGGATCCTTAAATAGAGCAGTCCAAAAGCAAAAAGGGTGCCATCATCTTCTCTGTGTAGTGTTACCCATCTCCTCATTGTAGAGCCAAAGTTAGGTTTAATATGATAACAATAAAGTTACTCAAATTGTGTTAACCAATAAGTTATATTTTGGGACTCCTCCAAGTCAAAGTATATAGCCTGGTGCCCACATTAAAGTAAAAAGGTTATCCCAAGCAATAAATAAAAAAGATTTGACATTTTATAGCAAATCCTCAGTCGAGGCATCTTCATGCATCAGCAGCCAATGTGGCCTCTCATCATTGCAGGCATATAGTGGAGCCTTAAATAGAGCAGTCCAAAAGCAAAAAGGGTGCCATCATCTTCTCTGTGTAGTGTTACCCATCTCCTCATTGTAGAGCAAGAGTTAGGTTTAATATGATAACAATAAAGTTACTCAAATTGTGTTAACCAATAAGTTATATTTTGGGACTCCTCCAAGTCAAAGTATATATCCTGGTGCCCACATTAAAGTAAGAAGGTTATCCCAAGCAATAAATAAAAAAGATTTGACATTATGATAGGTATGATGTGTGTATTGTGTGCGTGTGTGCGTGTGTGCGTGTGTGTGTGTGTGTGTGTGTGTTTGTTCTATAGCAAAAATCCAAGCTCGTTTATGGTCTCGAGATGAAAATCCAAGCTCGTTTATGGTCTCGAGATGAAAATCCAAGAGAAGCTAAAAAGAAATCTCAGCTCATACCAGAAAATGAATGAAACAGAAATTCGAGCCTTTCGTCATTAATTAAGTGACCTAATATTGGGTTAAAGAACATGTTCAACACAACCCACAAGTTCCCAAAATTCTATGAGAAACAAGTTAGAAAATTCAAGGGTCCAAAAAAACCTTTAGTTTAGAAAAATTAGGTAGCAAAATTGTATAAGTTAACAGAGATATAGGTGTGTGTGTACCCACCCCTGACCCGGGCATAGGCTCCACACAAGTGGAGCGATAGGCTACCACTTGCGTGGATAGCCTATTGCCCACCAAAAGATATTGATGTGTGAAGACTGAGTAGACTAGGAAGCCTTAGGTAGGCTCTTTGGCAATGTTTGCCATACATATATATTCCAGTTGGAATCCACTGGAATACATATAGCCTTAGTAAAGCTCTTAGGCAATGTTTGCCATACATATATATTCCAGTTGGAATCCACTGGCTATAATGCTAGGTAAATGCGGTGATGACCTGCATGTAAATTAGAATAGAGAAGGAAAAGAGTATTTTTGAATGTACACTACCTATAACCAGCCCACCAAAGGCACTATGGCTATGAGTCAAGCTCCAACCTCAATCTAAATAAGCAATTCTATCTTTAAGACTATCGACCAGAGGCACAGTGATGGCCAGAATTGTTTGTAGACTTTCCTTATCCTTATCTAGCTGAGCCAAAAGCTTAACCCAATCATTAAAGGACAGGAGTTGTAAAAGAGAGCCATGTTTGCACGGCTCTTATCAAACCGAGGACACGATAATATCTTGTGCTTCTTCGGTCTTGATGCATGCCAAAACATGCTGGCAGGCCTTTGACGATGAATGGTTCAGGAGGAATCTCTGACCCTCTGAAAAGGGGTAAAATCTATGAGACATAAAACAGAGTATTAGTCAAAATAAAGGTACTATTAAAGCTAGACTTCCTAAAACAAGACAACCTAAGGGCACCATGGTTGTGAGCCAACCTCCAACCTCAATCGACATACAATTCAATCTTTAAGACTATCGGCTTCTAAAAACACAATGATAGCGAGATTTGTATACAGCTGACGTATAAAGACTTTGAGTATGAGTATGTGGACTATCTCCAAAGAGAGTAGCCCCTGTAGCTAGAGTGTGTGTTTTTGTTTTGAACATAATACAATACCGTACAGCTGAATACCAAATTCAAAAGACACTCTATACTCAAGATATGAATGGAAACATGATATATTTCATCATCTGTGTAATACATCATGTTTTTGGAGCACTGAGTGTCTCAAGTAAAACTTCAAGATGAGATTTAGATCTAGTGAGAGAAAAAAAACACAACAAGCCGAGACAGATGCTCGGCAGAGAAACCCTTTTTCACACATGCAATCCAGAGAAGGTGAGTCCTGTTACCTACATCCATATAAACAGACAGACAAAAGTGTTAGTCTGGATGTGTCTTGCAGGTGTCAGGGGACTCAACCACTTATCATCAATGTCACTCAACACTACACGTCATAGGTCTCTATATAGTAATGAAATTCACAACACAAGTTATATCAAGAAAGCAAGCTGTACCCAATCAATGCAGCCATTGATTAGACTAAGAGCATTGAGAGAATACCATTATCAGAATTAAGATTTCTCTTTTATCAGTCTAAGCCAAACCCATCTTACTCACTATATCAGAGCTATCTGTAGATTCAGAATCTTTGTAGAAAAAATTTGAATCCTAATTCCAACCCTGTTTGATCAAAAAGTCTGAATATGTACCTATAGAATATACAGATGATTGTTTCCTAATTACAAAGGAAATAAGAACTTTTCAATTCTATACAAAATTTACCTATTGAGGTGAATCTTTAATTGATGCAAAGTTACCCTAGTCTTTACAAAGTTCCTTGCAGTAAGCTTATTATTCATATTATTTCATTCAATTTTAGAAAAGTTTTTTTTATTGTTTAGATTTAAGATCATCCAAACTAGTCTAGAATTATACAATTTTATCTTTTTGGTAAAGTAAAAGTGAATCTATCAAAAGAGAGAATTGAATTGTGTAACATTATAAAATCTGAGTGAGTACCTACCATGTACCAGAGTGTAAACAATCTATGCAAGAAGTAATTTGGAAAACTAAAAAACATCAGAGCTAAGTGTGTATCAATAGCCTCTCCACCAAAGCTAGTTTCAACATTTTGTTAAAAGATGAGCACTTGGCAATTTTAGCATAGTTACCTTCTGATAAGAAAAGTTGGTTCTATTCTAGAATATTTCTAAAAAGTGGTTTCTGGAATGGATCCAGTGGAGGCGGGAGCCTATAGCTCAGGCGATAAGAGCACGTGGCTACGAACCACGGTGTCGGGGGTTAGAATCCCTCCTCACCACCCACAATCAATCATCTCTAAATGAAATGTCCCTTATATTTTGTTTTAAGGGAGTCAGCATGTAATTTCAGGTGTAGACCAAATCCGAGTAGAGCTTTAGTTTATGAAAAAGGGCACTTGGCCAAAAAGGGTGAGCACTTAGCCCAATCAAGGACACTTGGCCAAAAAGGGTGAGCACTTAGCCCAATCAAGGACACTTGGCCAAAAAGGGTGAGCACTTAGCCCAATCAAGGACACTTGTAGATAAACAAATTTCAACAGTAAATTCAAAAACCAACAGTATCAAGCCACTCATGTTTAGGAGCAATACTGGCTAGTCCAAGATAAGCAACAATACTATTATCAAAAAGGCAAGCTACTAGAGGCAATAGTTAGCCTAAATAGTCTGAAATATTACAAGCAATAGGAAAAAATTCTACAAGTATGATCCTGCAAGGTAGAGAATGTCCATGTTATAGCATCAAACCGGCCCACCCAAAGTCATAGCAAGGGAATGTGTGAAACAACCCCATTAGCATCACAACATACTATGTGCAACAGAGTATGTGAATCATAAAGCATGAACTAGAATGTGTGAAGCAGCATAGCAGAACCAGACCAGGTGATAGAGCTAGTTCTCTACACATAGAAAACTAGTAATGCCCGGAACACTGATAATATGCAGGGTACCTCCAAGTCAACCTATGACATGAGTAGTAAGACTCATGGTATAATATCTCCACAAGGAACAACGCTGGCTAGCATCGGCCTCATCCAAAAAGGGCAGCTAGTACAAGCAATATTCAAACAATCCGTTTTTTAAAGCATAGAAGCTGCAAAAAATAGTTCAACAGTTTGAGCCTGGAATTCAAAAAGTATGCATGCCAAAGCAACAGACGACGAGACCTCCTATAATCATAGAAAGAGGATGTGTGAAATTGCACTAGTAGCAGCATATCATAATATGCACATATCATAATATGTGCATCATAGTATGTGAATCATACTGATGAACATTTGAGAATGTGTGAAGCAGCATATCAAAACCTTCTACGTGCAATCAAGAGAATCCTCTAGAGGCACAGAGCAACCTACAAATCCACAAACCCCATCCAATATGCCGGGTACCCTCATGTCAGCAAAAGAAATGTCTTATGGTAAAAATACCTCTGTAGGATTTTGCCCAAGCAATATCTAGGTCCATGTCTTGTGGACACGTATTACCCATTAATCATTAGAAGTGATAGTCCAAAGAACATGTATCCCAAAGAGATGAAAGCATATAAAGTGATAGTCCAAAGGACATGTATCCCAAAGAGATGAAAGCATATAAAGTCTATAATACAGAGCTCCTATGTTAACAATACCTAGAGCATACTAGTATTCAGACCCTATCTGCCCCAAGTAAAAAGCCAAGGTCTACCATACATCATGAAGCCAAGTAGATTATTTAGTACATAAGCCACAGGTAACCATTATGATGAGATCAGATAACGGCATGTAGTCTGTGTTTAATATGATAACAATAAAGTGACTCAAATTGTGTTAACCAATAAGTTATATTTTGGGACTCCTCCAAGTCAAAGTATATAGCCTGGCGCCCACATTAAAGTAAAAAGGTTATCGCAAGAAATAAATAAAAAAGATTTGACATTATGACAGGTATGATGTGTGTATTGTGTGTGTGTGTGTGTGGAATCCATTGGTTAAATTGCAGGTAAATGCAGTGATGACCTGCATGTAAACCGTTAAACAGAGAAGGAAAAGAGTATTTTTAAAGGTAGACTACCTAAAACCTGCCCACCAAAGGCACTATGGCTATGAGTCAAGCTCCAACCTCAATCTAGACAAGCAATTCTATCTTTATGACTATCGGCCAGAGGCAGAGTGACTTTCCTTATCCTTATCTAGCTGAGCCAAAAACTTAACCCAATCATTAAAGGACAGAAGTTGTAGAAGAGAGCCATGTTGGCATGGCTCTTGTCGAACTGAGGACACGATAATACCTTGTGCTTCTTCGGTCTTGATGCATGCCAAAACATGCTGGCAGGCCTTTGATGGTGGTGAATGGTCAGGAGGAATCTCTGACCCTCTGAAAAGGGGTAAAATCTATGAGACATAAAACAGAGTATTAGTCAAAAGAAAGGTACTATTGAAGCTAGACTTCCTAAAACTAGCCAACCTAAGGGCACCACGGCTGTGAGCCAAGCTCCAACCTCAATCGGCATACAATTCAATCTTTAAGACTATCGGCTAAAAGCATAATGATAGTAGTGAGAATTGTATACGGCTGAGGTATAAAGAGTTTGAGTATGAGTATGTGGACTATCTCCAAAGAGAGTAGCCCCTGTAGCTAGAGTGTGTGTTTCAGTTTTGAACATAATGCAATACCCTACAGCTGAATACCAAATTCAAAAGACACTCTATACTCAAGATATGAATGGAAACATGATATATTTCATCATCTGTGTAATACATCATGTTTTTGGAGCACAGAGTGTCTCAAAGTAAAACTTCAAGATGAGATTTAGAACTAGTGAGAGAGAAAAAAACACAAGTCGAGGCAGATCCTTGACAGAGAAACCCTTTTTCACACATGCAATCCAGAGAAGGTGAGTCCTGTTACCTGCATCCATATAAACAGACAGACAAAAGCGTTAGTCTGGTTGTGTCTTGCAGGTGTCAGGGGACCTGCATGTAAACCGTTAAACAGAGAAGGAAAAGAGTATTTTTGAAGGTAGACTACCTATAACCTGCCCACCAGGCACTATGGCTATGAGTCAAGCTCCAACCTCAATCTAGACAAGCAATTCTATCTTTATGACTATCGGCCAGAGGCAGAGTGATAGCAAGAATTGTTCGTAGACTTCCCTTATCCTTATCTAGCTGAGCCAAAAACTTAACCCAATCATTAAAGGACAGAAGTTGTAGAAGAGAGCCATGTTGGCATGGCTCTTGTCGAACTGAGGACACGATAATACCTTGTGCTTCTTCGGTCTTGATGCATGCCAAAACATGCTGGCAGGCCTTTGATGGTGGTGAATGGTCAGGAGGAATCTCTGACCCTCTGAAAAGGGGTAAAATCTATGAGACATAAAACAGAGTATTAGTCAAAAGAAAGGTACTATTGAAGCTAGACTTCCTAAAACTAGCCAACCTAAGGGCACCACGGCTGTGAGCCAAGCTCCAACCTCAATCGGCATACAATTCAATATTTAAGACTATCGGCTAAAAGCATAATGATAGTAGCGAGAATTGTATACGGCTGAGGTATAAAGAGTTTGAGTATGAGTATGTGGACTATCTCCAAAGAGAGTAGCCCCTGTAGCTAGAGTGTGTGTTTCAGTTTTGAACATAATGCAATACCCTACAGCTGAATACCAAATTCAAAAGACACTCTATACTCAAGATATGAATGGAAACATGATATATTTCATCATCTGTGTAATACATCATGTTTTTGGAGCACAGAGTGTCTCAAAGTAAAACTTCAAGATGAGATTTAGAACTAGTGAGAGAAAAAAAACACAAGTCGAGGCAGATCCTTGACAGAGAAACCCTTTTTCACACATGCAATCCAGAGAAGGTGAGTCCTGTTACCTGCATCCATATAAACAGACAGACAAAAGCGTTAGTCTGGTTGTGTCTTGCAGGTGTCAGGGGACTCAACCACTTATCATCAATGTCACTCAACACTACACGTCATAGGTCTCTATATAGTAATGAAATTCACAACACAAGTTATATCAAGAAAGCAAGCTGTACCCAATCAATGCAGCCATTGATTAGACTAAGAGCATTGAGAGAATACCATTATCAGAATTAAGATTTCTCTTTTATCAGTCTAAGCCAAACCCATCTTACTCACTATATCAGAGCTATCTATAGATTCAGAATCTTTGTAGAAAAAATTTGAATCCTAATTCCAACCCTGTTTGGTCAAAAAGTCTGAATATGTACCTATAGAATATACAGATGATTGTTTCCTAATTACAAAGGAAATAAGAACTTTTCAATTCTATACAGAATTTACCTATTGAGGTGAATCTTTAATTGATGCAAAGTTACCCTAGTCTTTACAAAGTTCCTTGCAGTAAGCTTATTATTCATATTATTTCATTCAATTTTAGAAAAGTTTTTTTTATTGTTTAGATTTAAGATCATCCAAACTAGTCTAGAATTATACAATTTTATCTTTTTGGTAAAGTAAAAGTGAATCTGTCAAAAGAGAGAATTGAATTGTGTAACATTATAAAATCTGAGTGAGTACCTACCATGTACCAGAGTGTAAACAATCTATGCAAGAAGTAATTTGGAAAACTAAAAAACATCAGAGCTAAGTGTGTATCAATAGCCTCTCCACCAAAGCTAGTTTCAACATTTTGTTAAAAGATGAGCACTTGGCAATTTTAGCATAGTTACCTTCTGATAAGAAAAGTTGGTTCTATTCTAGGATATTTCTAAAAAGTGGTTTTCTGGAACGGATCCAGTGGAGGCGAGAGCCTATAGCTCAGGCGATAAGAGCACGTGGCTACGAACCACGGTGTCGAGGGTTAGAATCCCTCCTCATCACCCACAATCAATCATCTCTAAATGAAATGTCCCTTATATTTTGTTTTAAGGGAGTCGGCATGTAATTTCAGGTGTAGACCAAATCCGAGTAGAGCTTTAGTTTATGAAAAAGGGCACTTGGCCAAAAAGGGTGAGCACTTAGCCCAATCAAGGACACTTGTAGATAAACAAATTTCAACAGTAAATTCAAAAACCAACAGTATCAAGCCACTCATGTTTAGGAGCAATACTGGCTAGTCCAAGATAAGCAGCAATCCTATTATCAAAAAGGCAAGCTACTAGAGGCAATAGTTAGCCTAAATAGTCTGAAATATTACAAGCAATAAGAAAAAATTCTACAAGTATGATCCTGCAAGGTAGAGAATGTCCATGTTATAGCATCAAATCGGCCCACCCACAGTCATAGCAAGGGAATGTGTGAAACAGCCCCATTAGCATCACAACATACTATGTGCAACAGAGTATGTGAATCATAAAGCATGAACTAGAATGTGTGAAGCAGCATAGCAGAACCAGACCAGGTGATAGAGCTAGTTCTCTACACATAGAAAACTAGTAATGCCCGGAACACTGATAATATGCAGGGTACCTCCAAGTCAACCTATGACATGAGTAGTAAGACTCATGGTATAATATCTCCACAAGGAACAACCCTGGCTAGCATCGGCCTCATCCAAAAAGGGCAGCTACTACTACAGGCAATATTCAAACAATCCGTTTTTTAAAGCATAGAAGCTGCAAAAAATAGTTCAAGAGTTTGAGCCTGCAATTCAAAAAGTATGCATGCCAAAGCAACAGACGACGAGACCTCCTATAATCATAGCAAGAGGATGTGTGAAACTGCACTAGTAGCAGCATATCATAATATGTGCATCATAGTATGTGAATCATACTAATGAACATCTGAGAATGTGTGAAGCAGCATATCAAAACCTTCTACGTGCAATCAAGAGAATCCTCTAGAGGCACAGAGCAACCTACAAATCCACAAACCCCATCCAATATACCGGGTACCCTCACGTCAACAAAAGAAATGTCTTATGGTAAAAATACCTCTGTAGGATTTTGCCCAAGCAATATCTAGGTCCATGTCTTGTGGACACGTATTACCCATTAATCATTAGAAGTGATAGTCCAAAGGACATGTATCCCAAAGAGATGAAAGCATATAAAGTCTATAATACAGAGCTCCTATGTTAACAATACCTACAGCATACTAGTATTCAGACCCTATCTGCCCCAAGTAAAAAGCCAGGGTCTACCATACATCATGAAGCCAAGTAGATTATTTAGTACATAAGCCACAGGTAACCATTATGATGAGATCAGATCGCATGTAGTCTGTGTTTAATATGATAACAATAAAGTTACTCAAATTGTGTTAACCAATAAGTTATATTTTGGGACTCCTCCAAGTCAAAGTATATAGCCTGGTGCCCACATTAAAGTAAAAAGGTTATCGCAAGAAATAAATAGAAAAGATTTGACATTATGACAGGTATGATGTGTGTATTGTGTGTGTGTGTGTGGAATCCATTGGTTAAATTGCAGGTAAATGCAGTGATGACCTGCATGTAAACCGTTAAACAGAGAAGGAAAAGAGTATTCTTGCAAGTAAATGCAGTGATGACCTGCATGTAAACCGTTAAAACAGAGAAGGAAAAGAGTATTTTTGAAGGTAGACTACCTATAACCTGCCCACCAAAGGCACTATGGCTATGAGTCAAGCTCCAACCTCAATCTAGACAAGCAATTCTATCTTTATGACTATCGGCGAGAGGCAGAGTGCTAGCAAGAATTGTTCGTAGACTTTCCTTATCCTTATCTAGCTGAGCCAAAAACTTAACCCAATCATTAAAGGACAAAAGTTGTAGAAGAGAGCCATGTTGGCATGGCTCTTGTCGAACTGAGGACACGATAATACCTTGTGCTTGTTCGGTCTTGATGCATGCCAAAACATGCTGCCAGGCCTTTGATGGTGGTGAATGGTCAGGAGGAATCTCTGACCCTCTGAAAAGGGGTAAAATCTATGAGACATAAAACAGAGTATTAGTCAAAAGAAAGGTACTATTGAAGCTAGACTTCCTAAAACTAGCCAACCTAAGGGCACCACGGCTGTGAGCCAAGCTCCAACCTCAATCGGCATACAATTCAATCTTTAAGACTATCGGCTAAAAGCATAATGATAGTAGCGAGAATTGTATACGGCTGAGGTATAAAGAGTTTGAGTATGAGTATGTGGACTATCTCCAAAGAGAGTAGCCCCTGTAGCTAGAGTGTGTGTCTCCGTTTTGAACATAATGCAATACCCTACAGCTGAATACCAAATTCAAAAGACACTCTATACTCAAGATATGAATGGAAACATGATATATTTCATCATCTGTGTAATACATCATGTTTTTAGAGCACAGAGTGTCTCAAAGTAAAACTTCAAGATGGGATTTAGAACTAGTGAGAGAAAAAAAACACAAGTCGAGGCAGATCCTTGAAAGAGAAACCCTTTTTCACACATGCAATCCAGAGAAGGTGAGTCCTGTTACCTGCATCCATATAAACAGACAGACAAAAGTGTTAGTCTGGATGTGTCTTGCAGGTGTCAGGGGACTCAACCACTTATCATCAATGTCACTCAACACTACACGTCATAGGTCTCTATATAGTAATGAAATTCACAACACAAGTTATATCAAGAAAGCAAGCTGTACCCAATCACAATGCAGCCATTGATTAGACTAAGAGCATTGAGAGAATACCATTATCTGAATTAAGATTTCTCTTTTATCAGTCTAAGCCACCATCTTACTCACTATATCAGAGCTATCTGTAGATTCAGAATCTTTGTAGAAAAAATTTGAATCCTAATTCCAACCCTGTTTGGTCAAAAAGTCTGAATATGTACCTATAGAATATACAGATGATTGTTTCCTAATTACAAAGGAAATAAGAACTTTTCAATTCTATACAAAATTTACCTATTGAGGTGAATCTTTAATTGATGCAAAGTTACCCTAGTCTTTACAAAGTTCCTTGCAGTAAGCTTATTATTCATATTATTTCATTCAATTTTAGAAAAGTTTTTTTTATTGTTTAGATTTAAGATCATCCAAACTAGTCTAGAAATATACAATTTTATCTTTTTGGTAAAGTAAAAGTGAATCTATCAAAAGAGAATTGAATTGTGTAACATTATAAAATCTGAGTGAGTACCTACCATGTACCAGAGTGTTAACAATCTATGCAAGAAGTAATTTGGAAAACTAAAAAACATCAGAGCTAAGTGTGTATCAATAGCCTCTCCACCAAAGCTAGTTTCAACATTTTGTTAAAAGATGAGCACTTGGCAATTTTAGCATAGTTACCTTCTGATAAGAAAAGTTGGTTCTATTCTAGGATATTTCTAAAAAGTGGTTTCTGGAACGGATCCAGTGGAGGCGGGAGCCTATAGCTCAGGCAATAAGAGCACGTGGCTACGAACCACGGTGTCGAGGGTTAGAATCCCTCCTCACCACCCACAATCAATCATCTCTAAATGAAATGTCCCTTATATTTTGTTTTAAGGGAGTCGGCGTGTAATTTCAGGTGTAGACCAAATCCGAGTAGAGCTTTAGTTTATGAAAAAGGGCACTTGGCCAAAAAGGGTGAGCACTGAGCCCAATCAAGGACACTTGGCCAAAAAGGGTGAGCACTTAGCCCAATCAAGGACACTTGTAGATAAACAAATTTCAACAGTAAATTCAAAAACCAACAGTATCAAGCCACTCATGTTTAGGAGCAATACTGGCTAGTCCAAGATAAGCAGCAATCCTATTATCAAAAAGGCAAGCTACTAGAGGCAATAGTTAGCCTAAATAGTCTGAAATATTACAAGCAATAAGAAAAAATTCTACAAGTATGATCCTGCAAGGTAGAGAATGTCCATGTTATAGCATCAAATCGGCCCACCCACAGTCATAGCAAGGGAATGTGTGAAACAGCCCCATTAGCATCACAACATACTATGTGCAACAGAGTATGTGAATCATAAAGCATGAACTAGAATGTGTGAAGCAGCATAGAAAACTAGTAATGCCCGGAACACTGATAATATGCAGGGTACCTCCAAGTCAACCTATGACATGAGTAGTAAGACTCATGGTATGATATCTCCACAAGGAACAATCCTGGCTAGCATCGGCCTCATCCAAAAAGGGCATCTACTACTACAGGCAATATTCAAACAATCCGTTTTTTAAAGCATAGAAGCTGCAAAAAATAGTTCAACAGTTTGAGCCTGCAATTCAAAAAGTATGCATGCCAAAGCAACAGACGACGAGACCTCCTATAATCATAGCAAGAGGATGTGTGAAACTGCACTAGTAGCGGCATATCATAATATGTGCATCATAGTATGTGAATCATACTGATGAACATCTGAGAATGTGTGAAGCAGCATATCAAAACCTTTTACGTGCAATCAAGAGAATCCTCTAGAGGCACAGAGCAACCTACAAATCCACAAACCCCATCCAATATGCCGGGTACCCTCACGTCAACAAAAGAAATGTCTTATGGTAAAAATACCTCTGTAGGATTTTGCCCAAGCAATATCTAGGTCCATGTCTTGTGGACACGTATTACCCATTAATCATTAGAAGTGATAGTCCAAAGGACATGTATCCCAAAGAGATGAAAGCATATAAAGTCTATAATACAGAGCTCCTATGTTAACAATACCTACAGCATACTAGTATTCAGACCCTATCTGCCCCAAGTAAAAAGCCAGGGTCTACCATACATCATGAAGCCAAGTAGATTATTTAGTACATAAGCCACAGGTAACCATTATGATGAGATCAGATAACGGCATGTAGTCTGTGTTTAATATGATAACAATAAAGTTACTCAAATTGTGTTAACCAATAAGTTATATTTTGGGACTCCTCCAAGTCAAAGTATATAGCCTGGTGCCCACATTAAAGTAAAAAGGTTATCGCAAGAAATAAATAGAAAAGATTTGACATTATGACAGGTATGATGTGTGTATTGTGTGTGTGTGTGTGTGTGTGTGTGTGTGTGTGTGTGGAATCCATTGGTTAAATTGCAGGTAAATGCAGTGATGACCTGCATGTAAACCGTTAAACAGAGAAGGAAAAGAGTATTTTTGAAGGTACACTACCTATAACCTACCCACCAAAGGCACTATGTCTATGAGTCAAGCTCCAACCTCAATCTAGACAAGCAATTCTATCTTTATGACTATCGGCCAGAGGCAGAGTGATAGCAAGAATTGTTTGTAGACTTTCCTTATCCTTATCTAGCTGAGCCAAAAACTTAACCCAATCATTAAAGGATAGAAGTTGTAGAAGAGAGCCATGTTGGCATGGCTCTTGTCGAACTGAGGACACGATAATACCTTGTGCTTCTTCGGTCTTGATGCATGCCAAAACATGCTGGCAGGCCTTTGATGGTGGTGAATGGTCAGGAGGAATCTCTGACCCTCTGAAAAGGGGTAAAATCTATGAGACATAAAACAGAGTATTAGTCAAAAGAAAGGTACTATTGAAGCTAGACTACCTAAAACTAGCCAACCTAAGGGCACCACCTCAATCGGCATACAATTCAATCTTTAAGACTATCGGCTAAAAGCATAATGATAGTAGCGAGAATTGTATACGGCTGAGGTATAAAGAGTTTGACTATGAGTATGTGGACTATCTCCAAAGAGAGTAGCCCCTGTAGCTAGAGTGTGTGTTTTCGTTTTGAACATAATGCAATACCCTACAGCTGAATACCAAATTCAAAAGACACTCTATACTCAAGATATGAATGGAAACATGATATATTTCATCATCTGTGTAATACATCATGTTTTTGGAGCACAGAGTGTCTCAAAGTAAAACTTCAAGATGAGATTTAGAACTAGTGAGAGAAAAAAAACACAAGTCGAGGCAGATCCTTGACAGAGAAACCCTTTTTCACACATGCAATCCAGAGAAGGTGAGTCCTGTTACCTTCATCCATATAAACAGACAGACAAAAGTGTTAGTCTGGATGTGTCTTGCAGGTGTCAGGGGACTCAACCACTTATCATCAATGTCACTCAACACTACACGTCATAGGTCTCTATATAGTAATGAAATTCACAACACAAGTTATATCAAGAAAGCAAGCTCTACCCAATCACAATGTAGCCATTGATTAGACTAAGAGCATTGAGAGAATACCATTATCAGAATTAAGATTTCTCTTTTATCAGTCTAAGCCAAACCCATCTTACTCACTATATCAGAGCTATCTGTAGATTCAGAATCTTTGTAGAAAAAATTTGAATCCTAATTCCAACCATGTTTGGTCAAAAAGTCTGAATATGTACCTATACAATATACAGATGATTGTTTCCTAATTACAAAGGAAATAAGAACTTTTCAATTCTATACAAAATTTACCTATTGAGGTGAATCTTTAATTGATGCAAAGTTACCCTAGTCTTTACAAAGTTCCTTGCAGTAAGCTTATTATTCATATTATTTCATTCAATTTTAGAAAAGTTTTTTTTATTGTTTAGATTTAAGATCATCCAAACTAGTCTAGAAATATACAATTTTATCTTTTTGGTAAAGTAAAAGTGAATCTATCAAAAGAGAGAATTGAATTCTGTAACATTATAAAATCTGAGTGAGTACCTACCATGTACTAGAGTGTAAACAATCTATGCAAGAAGTAATTTGGAAAACTAAAAAACATCAGAGCTAAGTGTGTATCAATAGCCTCTCCACCAAAGCTAGTTTCAACATTTTGTTAAAAGATGAGCACTTGGCAATTTTAGCATAGTTACCTTCTGATAAGAAAAGTTGGTTCTATTCTAGGATATTTCTAAAAAGTGGTTTCTGGAAGAACGGATCCAGTGGAGGCGGGAGCCTATAGCTCAGGCAATAAGAGCACGTGGCTACGAACCACGGTGTCGGGGGTTAGAATCCCTCCTCACCACCCACAATCAATCATCTCTAAATGAAATGTCCCTTATATTTTGTTTTAAGGGAGTCGGCATGTAATTTCAGGTGTAGACCAAATCCGAGTAGAGCTTTAGTTTATGAAAAAGGGCACTTGGCCAAAAAGGGTGAGCACTTAGCCAAATCAAGGACACTTGGCCAAAAAGGGTGAGCACTTAGCCCAATCAAGGACACTTGTAGATAAACAAATTTCAACAGTAAATTCAAAAACCAACAGTATCAAGACACTCATGTTTAGGAGCAATACTGGCTAGTCCAAGATAAGCAGCAATCCTATTATCAAAAAGGCAAGCTACTAGAGGCAATAGTTAGCCTAAATAGTCTGAAATATTACAAGCAATAAGAAAAAATTCTACAAGTATGATCCTGCAAGGTAGAGAATGTCCATGTTATAGGATCAAATCGGCCCACCCACAGTCATAGGTAGCAAGGGAATGTGTGAAACAGCCCCATTAGCATCACAACATACTATGTGCAACAGAGTATGTGAATCATAAAGCATGAACTAGAATGTGTGAAGCAGCATAGCAGACCAGGTGATAGAGCTAGTTCTCTACACATAGAAAACTAGTAATGCCCGGAACACTGATAATATGCAGGGTACCTCCAAGTCAACCTATGACATGAGTAGTAAGACTCATGGTATGATATCTCCACAAGGAACAATCCTGGCTAGCATCGGCCTCATCCAAAAAGGGCATCTACTACTACAGGCAATATTCAAACAATCCGTTTTTTAAAGCATAGAAGCTGCAAAAAATAGTTCAACAGTTTGAGCCTGCAATTCAAAAAGTATGCATGCCAAAGCAACAGACGACGAGACCTCCTATAATCATAGCAAGAGGATGTGTGAAACTGCACTAGTAGCGGCATATCATAATATGTGCATCATAGTATGTGAATCATACTGATGAACATCTGAGAATGTGTGAAGCAGCATATCAAAACCTTCTACGTGCAATCAAGAGAATCCTCTAGAGGCACAGAGCAACCTACAAATCCACAAACCCCATCCAATATGCCGGGTACCCTCACGTCAACAAAAGAAATGTCTTATGGTAAAAATACCTCTGTAGGATTTTGCCCAAGCAATATCTAGGTCCATGTCTTGTGGACACGTATTACCCATTAATCATTAGAAGTGATAGTCCAAAGGACATGTATCCCAAAGAGATGAAAGCATATAAAGTCTATAATACAGAGCTCCTATGTTAACAATACCTACAGCATACTAGTATTCAGACCCTATCTGCCCCAAGTAAAAAGCCAAGGTCTACCATACATCATGAAGCCAAGTAGATTATTTAGTACATAAGCCACAGGTAACCATTATGATGAGATCAGATAACGGCATGTAGTCTGTGTTTAATATGATAACAATAAAGTTACTCAAATTGTGTTAACCAATAAGTTATATTTTGGGACTCCTCCAAGTCAAAGTATATAGCCTGGTGCCCACATTAAAGTAAAAAGGTTATCGCAAGAAATAAATAAAAAAGATTTGACATTATGACAGGTATGATGTGTGTATTGTGTGTGTGTGTGTGGAATCCATTGGTTAAATTGCAGGTAAATGCAGTGATGACCTGCATGTAAACCGTTAAACAGAGAAGGAAAAGAGTATTTTTGAAGGTAGACTACCTATAACCTGCCCACCAAAGGCACTATGGCTATGAGTCAAGCTCCAACCTCAATCTAGACAAGCAATTCTATCTTTATGACTATCGGCCAGAGGTAGAGTGATAGCAAGAATTGTTTGTAGACTTTCCTTATCCTTATCTAGCTGAGCCAAAAACTTAACCCAATCATTAAAGGATAGAAGTTGTAGAAGAGAGCCATGTTGGCATGGCTCTTGTCGAACTGAGGACACGATAATACCTTGTGCTTCTTCAGTCTTGATGCATGCCAAAACATGCTGGCAGGCCTTTGATGGTGGTGAATGGTCAGGAGGAATCTCTGACCCTCTGAAAAGGGGTAAAATCTATGAGACATAAAACAGAGTATTAGTCAAAAGAAAGGTACTATTGAAGCTAGACTTCCTAAAACTAGCCAACCTAAGGGCACCACGGCTGTGAGCCAAGCTCCAACCTCAATCGGCATACAATTCAATCTTTAAGACTATCGGCTAAAAGCATAATGATAGTAGCGAGAATTGTATACGGCTGAGGTATAAAGAGTTTGAGTATGAGTATGTGGACTATCTCCAAAGAGAGTAGCCCTTGTAGCTAGAGTGTGTGTTTTCGTTTTGAACATAATGCAATACCCTACAGCTGAATACCAAATTCAAAAGACACTCTATACTCAAGATATGAATGGAAACATGATATATTTCATCATCTGTGTAATACATCATGTTTTTGGAGCACAGAGTGTCTCACAGTAAAACTTCAAGATGAGATTTAGAACTAGTGAGAGAAAAAAAACACAAGTCGAGGTAGATCCTTGACAGAGAAACCCTTTTTCACACATGCAATCTAGAGAAGGTGAGTCCTGTTACCTACATGCATACAAACAAACAAACAAAAGCGTTAGTCTGGATGTGTCTTGTTGCAGGTGTCATGGGACTCAACCACTTGTCATCAATGTCACTCAACACTACACATGTTATAGATCTCTATATATAGTAAAGAGATTCACGACACAAGTTATAATAAGCTGTACCCAATCAATGCAACCATTGATTAGACCAAGAGCATTGAGAGAATACCATTATCAAAATTAAGATTTCTCTTTTATCAGTCTAAACCAAACCCATCTTACTCACTATATCAGAGCTATCTATAGATTCAGAATCTTTGTAGAAAAAATCTGAATCCTAATTTCCAACCCTATTTGGTCAAAAAATCTTAATGTGTACATGTAGAATATACAGATGATTGTTTCCTAATTACAAAGAAAATAAGAACTTTTCCAATCTATACAAAATTTGCCTATTGAGGCAAATCTTTAATTGATGCAAAGTTACACAAAGTTCCCTGTAAGCTTATTATTCATATTATTAATTTATTCATTTTTAGAAAAGTTTTTTTTATTGTTTGGATTTAAGATCATCCAAACTAGTCTAGAATTATAAAATTTTATCTTTTTCGTAAAGTAAAAGTGAATCTGTCAAAACAGAGAATTGAATTGTGTAACATTATAAAATCTGAGTGAGTACCTACCATGTACCAAAGTGTAAACAATCTATGCAAGAAGTAATTTGGAAAACTAAAAACATCAAAGCTACGTGTGTATCAATAGGCTCTGCAACAAAGCTAGTTTCAACATTTTGTTAGAAAGATGAGCACTTGGCAATTTTATCATAGTAAGTGAATATTAGGGTAATTTGGGAAATATCTCACATTTTGGGAATCAATTACTACATATAGTTTTTAACATATCTTAAACATACTAACTCCAAATTTGTCAGAGATCATAGATATAGATTCTACTCTTCAAGATCTTTCTGATGATATGTCACATGAGGGGGTTTTGACAAACTTTTGGACAAGTTCATCATGCTCCCATTTTTCAAATGGGAATGGGATTTTTAACAAATTATCCAATATGGTGTTTAGTTACCTTTTGATAAGAAAAGTTGGTTCTATTCCAGTCTAATTCTGAAAAGTGGTTCCTCGAACGGATCCAGTGGAGACGGGGGCCTATAGCTCAAGGGATTAGAGCACGTGGCTATGAACCACGGTGTCGGGGAATGGAATCCCTCCTCACCACCCACAATCAATCATCTCTAAAGGAAATGTCCCTTATATTTTGTTTTAAGGGAGTCGGCATGTAATTTTAGGCGTAGACCGAGTAGAGCTTTAGTATATGAAAAAGGGCACTTGGCCAAAAAGGGTGAGCACTTAGCCCAATCAAGGACACTTACAGATAAACAAATTTCAACAATAAATTCAAAAACCAACAGTATCAAGCCACTCATGTTTAGGAGAAATACTGGCTAGTCCAAGATAAGCAGCAATCCTATTAACAGAAAGGCCACTACTAGAGGCAATAGTTAGCCTAAACAGTCTGAAATACTACAAGCAATAAGAAGAAATTCTACAAGTATGATCCTGCAAGGCAGAAAATGTCCATGTCATAGCATCAAACCGGCCCACCCACAGTCATAGCACGGGAATGTGTGAAATAGCCCCATTAGCATCACAACATACTATGTGCAACAGAGTATGAGAATCATAAAGCATGAACTAGAATGTGTGAAGCAGCATAGCAGAACCACACCAAGTGATAGAGCTAATTCTCTGCACATATAAAACTAGTAATGCCCGGAACACTGATAATATGCACGGTACCTCCAAGTCAACGTATGACTTGAGTAGTAAGACTCATGGTATAATATCTCCACAAGGAACAATGTTGGCTAGCATCGGCCTCATTTAAAAAGGGCAGCTACTATAGGCAATATTCAAACAATCCATTTTTGAAAGCATATAAGCTGCAAAAAATAGTTCAGCAGTTTGAGCCTGCAATTCAAAAAGTATGCATGCCAAAGCAACAGACGAGACCTCCTATAATCATAGCAAGAGAATGTGTGAAACTGCACTAGTAGCAACATATCATAATATGTGCATCATAGTATGTGAATCATACTGATGAACATCTCAAAATGTGTGAAGCAACATATCAAAACCTTCTACGTGCAATCAAAAGAATCCTCTAGAGGCACACAGCAACCTACGAATCCACAAACCCTATCCAATATGCAGGGTACCCTCACGTCAACAAAAGAAATAAGTGGTATGGTAAAAATACCTCTGTAGGATTTGGCCAAGCATCATCTAGGTCCATGTCTTGTGGACACGTATTACCCATTAATCATTAGTAGTAAGCCAGGGTTTACCATACATCATGAAGCCAAGTAGATTATTTAGTACATAAGCCACAGGTTCAGATGTGTAACCATTCTGATGAGATCAGATAACGGCATGTAGTCTACAAGTAATGCATTCCACAAGCAATTATCTCTTATGTGCTATGTAATCATTAGTGAAAAGCAAAGGGTTTTATAATAGAGCTTCATTATCCAAATTAAAGACATTGTGCAACCACATTAGGTAAAAATAAAAATTTAAATATACATTGCACTTATGAAGAAAGCGCACCGATAATAGTAAGCAATAGAGCCATGATCACAAATCATACCGAAAGGGCTAAGTGAGGGACGTGAGTAAGCAATACACAAGCAAACTAGTGAGTGTGTGCCAGTCACCCCAAATTTGTCTTGATTTATAGCAAATCCTCAGTCAAGGCATCTTCATGCATCAGCAGCCCATGTGGCCTCTCATCATCGCAGACATATAGTGGAGCCTTAAATAGAGCAATCCAAAAGCAAAAAGGGCACCATCATCTTCTCTGCGTAGTGTTACCCATCTCCTCATTGTAGAGCTGGAGTTAGGTTTAATATGATAACAATAAAGTTACTCAAATTGTGTTAACCAATAAGTTATATTTTGGGACTCTTCCAAGTCAAAGTATATAGCCTGGTGCCCACATTAAAGTAAAAAGGTTATCCCAAGCAATAAATAGAAAAGATTTGACATTATGACAGGTATGATGTGTGTATTGTGTGTGTGTGTGTGTATGTATGTGTGTGTGTGTGTTCTATAGCAATAAAAAAGCCAAACTCATTTATGGTCTCGAGATGAAAATCCAAGAGAAGCTAAAAAGAAATCTCAGCTCATACCATAAAATGAATGAAAGAGAAATTCTAGCCTTTAGTCTCATTAAGTGACCCAATATTGGGTTAAAGAACATGTTCAACACTACCCACAAGTTTCCAAAATTCTATGAGAAACAGGTTAGAAAATTCAAGGGTTCAATAAAAACCCTTAGTTTAGAAAAATTAGGTAGCAAAATTGTATAAGTTAAGAGAGATATAGGTGTGTGTGGACCCACCCCTGACTCGGGCATAGACTCCACACAAGTGGAGCGATAGGCTACCACCTGCATGGATAGCCTATTGCCCACCAAAAGATATTGATGTGTGAAGACTGAGTAGATTGCCTTAGGTAGGCTCTTTGGCAATGTTTGCAATACATATATATTCCAGTTGGAATCCACTGGCTATGTTGCCAGGTAAATGAAGTGATGAGCTGCATGTAAACCATTAAAGAGAGAAGGAAAAGAGTATTTTTGAAGGTATACTACCTATAACCAATCCACCAAAGGCACTATGGCTATAAGTCAAGCTCTAACCTCAATCTAAACAAGCAATTCTATCTTTAAGACTATCAGCCAGAGGCACAGTGATGGCCAGAATTGTTTATAGACTTTCCTTATCCTTATCTAGCTCAGCCAAAAGCTTAACCCAATCATTAAAGGACAGGAGTTGTAGAAGAGAGCCATGTTGGCATGGCTCTTCTCGATTCGAGGACACGATAATTTCTTGTGCTTCTTCGGTCTTGATGCATGCCAAAACCTACTGGCAGGCCTTTGACAGGAATGGTTAGGAGGAACCTCTGCCCCTCTAAAAAGGGGTAAAATCTACGAGATATAAAATAGAGGATTAGTCAAAAGAAGGTACTACTGAAGCTAGACTTCCTAAAACAAGCCAACCTAAGGGCACCACGCCTGTGAGCCAAGCTCCAACCTCAATCGGCATACAATTCAATCTTTAAGACTATCGACGAAAAGCATAATGATAGCAAGAATTATATACGATTGAGGTATAAAGAGTTTGAGTATGAGTATTTGGACTATCTCCAAAGAGAGTAGCCCCTGTAGCTAGAGTGTGTGTTTTGATTTTAAACATAATACAATACCCTACAGCTAAATACCAAATTCAAAAGACACTCTATACTCAAGATATGAATGGAAACATGATATATTTCATCATCTGTGTAATATATCATGTTTTTGGAGCACAGAGTATCTCAAGTAAAACTTCAAGATGAGATTTAGATCTAGTGAGAGAAAAAAAACACAACAAAGCCGAGGCAGATTCTCAGCAGAGAAACCCTTTTTCACACATGCAATCCAGAGAAGGTGAGTCCTGTTACCTGCATCCATACAAATAGACAAACAAAAGTGTTAGTCTGGATGTGTCTTACAGGTGTCAGGAAACTCAACCACTTGTCATCAATGTCACTCATAACACTACACATGTCATAGGTCTCTATATAGTAAAGAAATTCACAACACAAGTTATATCAAGAAAGCAAACTGTACCCAATCAATGCAGCCATTGATTAGACCAAGAGCATTGAGAGAATACCATTATCAGAATTAAGATTTCTCTTTTATCAAACCCATCTTACTCACTATATCAGAGCTATCTGTAGATTCAGAATCTTTGTAGAAAAAATCTGAATCCTAATTCCAACGCTGTTTGGTAAAAAAATCTTTGTAGAAAAAATCTGAATCCTAATTCCAACGCTGTTTGGTAAAAAAATATTAATATGTAACTGTAGAATATACAGATGATTGTTTCCTAATTACAAAGGAAATAAGAACAATAGGCAAATTCTATACAAAATTTGCCTATTGAGGCAAATCTTTAATTGAGGCAAAGTTACACAAAGTTTCCTCTAAGCTTATTATTCAGATTATTTCATTCAATTTTAGAAAAGGTTTTTTTATTGTTTAGATTTAAGATCATCCAAACTAGTCTAGAATTATAAAATTTTATCTTTTTGGTAAAGTAAAAGTGAATTTGTCAAAACAGAGAATTGAATTGTGTAACGTTATAAAATTTGAGTGAGTACCTACCATGTACCAGAGTGTAAACAATCTATGCAAGAAGTAATTTGGAAAACTAAAAACATCAGAGCTACGTGTGTATCAATAGGCTCTGCAACAAAGCTAGTTTCAACATTTTTGTTAAAAGATGAGCACTTGGCAATACCTTCTGATAAGAAAAGTTGGTTCTATTCCAGTCTATTTCCAAAAAGTGGTTCCTGGAACGGATCCAGTGGAGGCGGGGGCCTATAGCTCGCGGGATTAGAGCACGTGGCTACGAACCACAGTGTCGGGGGTTTGAATCCCTCCTAGCCCACAATCAATCATCCCGAAATGAAATGTCCCTTATATTTTGTTTAAGGGAGTCAGCATGTAATTTCGGGCGTATACCAAATCTGAGTAGAGCTTTAGTATATGAAAAAGGGCACTTGGCCAAAACGGTAGCACTTAGCCCAATCAAGGAAACTTGTAGATAAACAAATTTCAACACTAAATTCAAAAACCAACAGTATCAAGCCACTCATGTTTAGGAGCAATACTAGCTAGTCCAAGATAAGGAGCAATCCTATTATCAAAAAGGCGAGCTACTAGAGGCAATAGTTAGCCTAAACTCTTTGAACTACTACAAGCAATCCTATTATCAAAAAGGCAAGCTACTAGAGGCAATAGTTAGCCTAAACAGTCTGAACTACTACAAGCAATTAGAAAAAATTCTACAAGTATGATCCTGCAAGGCAGAGAATGTCCACGTTATAGCATCAAACCGGCCCACCGCGTCTCATCATTGCAGGCATATAGTGGAGCCTTAAATAGAGCAGTCCAAAAGCAAAAAGGGTGCCATCATCTTCTCTGTGTAGTGTTACCCATCTCGTCATTGTAGAGCCGGAGTTAGGTTTAATATGATAACAATAAAGTTACTCAAATTGTGTTCACCAATAAGTTATATTTTGGGACTCCTCCAAGTCAAAGTATATAGCCTGGCGCCCACATTAAAGTAAAAAGGTTATCCCAAGCAATAAATAAAAAAGATTTGACATTATGACAGGTATGATGTGTGTATTGTCTGTGTGTTCTTCAGCAATAAAAAAGCCAAACTCATTTATGGTCTCGAGATGAAAATACCATAAAATGAATGAAACAAAAATTCTAGCCTTTAGTCATTAAGTGACCCAATATTGGGTTAAAGAACATGTTCAACACTACCCACAAGTTCCCAAAATTCTATGAGAAACAAGTTAGAAAATTCAAGGGCCCAATAAAAACCCTTAGTTTAGAAAAATTAGGTAGCAAAATTGTATAAGTTAAGAAAGATATAGGTGTGTGTGTACCTACCCCTGACCCGGGCATAGACTCCACACACAAGTGGAGCGATAGGATACCACTTGTGTGGATAGTCTATTGCCCACCAAAAGATATTGATGTGTGAAGACTGAGTAGACTAGGAAGCCTTAGTTAGGCTCTTTGGCAATGTTTGTAATACATATATATTCAAGTTGGAATCCACTGGCTATGTTGCTAGGTAAATGCAGTGATGACCTGCATGTAAACCATTAAAGAGAGAAGGAAAAGAGTATTTTTGAAGGTAGACTACCTATAACCAGTCCACCAAAGGCACTATGGCTATGAGTCAAGCTCTAACCTCAATCTAAACAAGCAATTCTATCTTTAAGACTATCGACCAGAGGCACAGTGATGGCGAGAATTGTTTGTAGACTTTCCTTATCCTTATCTAGCTCAGCCAAAAGCTTAACCCAATCATTAAAGGACAGGAGTTGTAGAAGAGAGCCATGTTGGCATGGCTCTTGTGTCTTCGAGGACACGATAATATCTTGTGCTTTTCGGTCTTGATGCATGCCAAAACATGCTGCCAGGCCTTTAACAGTGAATGGTTAGGAGAAATCTCTGCCCCTTTGAAAAGGGGTAAAAGGAGTATTAGTCAAAAGAAAGGTACTATTGAAGCTAGTTCCTAAAACAAGCCAACCTAAGGGCACCACGGCTGTGAGCCAAGCTCCAAACTCAATCGGCATACAATTCAATCTTTAAGACTATTGACAAAAAGCACAATGATAGCAAGAATTGTATACGACTGAGGTATAAAGAGTTTAAGTATGAGTATGAGTATTTGGACTATCTCCAAAGAGAGTAGCCCCTGTAGCTAGAGTGTGTGTTTTGATTTTAAACATAATACAATACCCTACAGCTAAATACCAAATTCAAAAGACACTCTATACTCAAGATATGAACGGAAACATCATATATTTCATCATCTCTGTAATATATCATGTTTTTGGAGCACAGAGTGTCTCAAGTAAAACTTCAAGATGAGATTTAGATCTAGTGAGAGAAAAAAAACACAACAAGCTGAGGCAGATTCTTGGTAGAGAAACCCTTTTTCACACATGTAATCGAGAGAAGGTGAGTCCTATTACCTGCATCCATACAAACAGACAAACAAAAGTGTTAGTCTGGATGTGGCTTACAGGTGTCAGGAGACTCAACCACTTGTCATCAACGTCACTCACAACACTACACATGTCATAGGTCTCTATATAGTAAAGAAATTCACAACACAAGTTATATCAAGAAAGCAAGCTGTACCCAATCAATGCAGACATTGATTAGACCAAGAGCATTGAAAGAATACCATTATCAGAATTAAAATTTCTCTTTTATCAGTCTAAGCCAAACCCATCTTACTCACTATATTAGAGCTATCTGTAGATTCAAAATCTTTGTAGAAAAAATATGAATCCTAATTCCAACCCTGTTTGGTAAAAAAATATTAATATGTACCTGTAGAATATACAGATGATTGTTTCCTAATTACAAAGGAAATAAGAACTTTTCCATTCTATACAAAATTTACCTATTGAGGTAAATCTTTAATTGATGCAAAGTAACACAATGTTCCCTCTAAGCTTATTATTCATATTATTTCATTCAATTTTAGAAAAGTTTTTTTATTGTTTAGATTTAAGATCATCCAAACTAGTCTTGAATTATAAAATTTTATCTTTTTGGTAAAGTAAAAGTGAATCTGTCAAAACAGAGAATTGAATTGTGTAACATTATAAAATTTGAGTGAGTACCTACCATGTACCAGAGTGTAAACAATCTATGCAAGAAGTAATTTGGAAAACTAAAAACATCAGAGCTACGTGTGTATCAATAGGCTCTGCAAACAAAGCTAGTTTCAACATTTTGTTAAAAGATGAGCACTTGGCAATTTTAGCATAGTTACCTTCTGATAAGAAAAGTTGGTTCTATTCCAGTCTATTTCTGAAAAGTGGTTCCTGGAACGGATCCAATAGAAGCGGGGGCCTGTAGCTCGGGGGATTAGAGCACATGTCTACAAACCACGGTGTCGGGGGTTCGAATCCCTCCTCGCCCACAATCAGTCATCCCTAAATGAAATGTCCCTTATATTTTGTTTTAAGGGAGTCGGCATGTAATTTCAGGCGTAGACCAAATCCGAATAGGACTTTAGTATATGAAAAAGGGCACTTGGCCAAAAAGGGTGAGCACTTAGCCCAATCAAGGACACTTGTAGATAAACAAATTTCAACAATAAATTCAAAAATTAACAGTATCAAGCCACTCATGTTTAGGAGCAATACTAGCTAGTCCAAGATAAGCAGCAATCCTATTATCAAAAAGGCTAGCAACTAGAGGCAATAAATTTGTTGAAATTTCAACAAATTTCAACACTTGAGATAAACAAATTTCAACAATAAATTCAAAAATTAACAGTATCAAGCCACTCATGTTTAGGAGAAATACTAGCTAGTCCAAGATAAGCAACAATCCTATTATCAAAAAGGCTAGCAACTAGAGGCAATAGTTAGCCTAAACCGTCTGAACTACTAGAAGCAATAAGAAAAAATTCTACAAGTATGATCCTGCAAGGCAGAGAATGTCCATGTTATAGCATCAAACCGGCCCACCCACAGTCATAGCAAGGGAATGTGTGAAACAGCCCCGTTAGCATCACAACATACTATGTGCAGCAACAGAGTATGTGAATCATAAAGCATGAACTAGAATGTGTGAAAACAGCATAGCAGAACCACACCAGGTGATAGAGCTAGTTCTTTGCACATAGAAAACCAGTAATGCCCGGAACACTGATATTATGCAGGGTACCTCCAAGTCAACCTATGACATGAGTAGTAAAACCAGTAATGCCCGGAACACTGATATTATGCAGGGTACCTCCAAGTCAACCTATGACATGAGTAGTAAGACTCATGGTATAATATCTCCACAAGGAACAACGCTGGCTAGCATCGGCCTCATTTAAAAAGGGCAGCTACTACAGGCAATATTCAAACAATCCATTTTTGAAAGCATATAAGCTGCAAAAGTTAGTTCAGCAATCTAAGCCTGCAATTCAAAACGTATGCATGCCAAAGCAACAGACAATACCTCCTATAATCATAGCAAGAGGATGTGTGAAACTGCACTAGTAGCAGCATATCATAATATGTGCATCATAGTATGTTAATCATACTGACGAACATCTTAGAATTTGTGAAGCAGCATATCAAAACCTTCTACGTGTAATCACGAGAATCCTCTAGAGGCACACAGCAACCTTCAAATCCACAAACCCCATCCAATATGCAGGGTACGCTCACGTCAACAAAAGAAATAAGTCTCATGGTAAAAATACGTGTATAGGATTTTGCCAGCCAATATCTAGGTCCATTTCTTGTGGACACGTATTACCCATTAATCATTAGAAGTGAAAGTCCAGAGGACATCTATCTTAAAGAGATGAAAGCAAATAAAGTCCCTAATACAGAGCTCCTATATTAACAATACCTACAGCATACTATTACTCAGACCCTATCTGCCCCAAGTAGTAAGCCAAGGTTTACCATACATCATGAACCCAAGTAGATTATTTAGTACATAAGCCGCCACACAGGTTCAGATGTGTAACCATTCTGATGAGATCAGATAACGGCATATAGTCTGTACAAGTAATGCATTCCACAAGCAATTATCTCTTATGTGCTATGTAATCATTAGTGAAAAGCAAAGGGTTTTATAATAGAGCTCCATTATCCAAATTAAAGACATTGTGCAACCACATTAGGTAAAAACAGAAATTTAAATATACATTGCACCTCTGAAGAAGGCACACCGATCATAGTAAGCAATAGAGCCATGATCACAAAACATACCCAAAAAGCTAAGTAAGGGACCTGAGTAAGCAATACACAAGCAGACTAGTGAGTGTGTGCCACTCACCCAAAATTTGTCTTGATTTATAGCAAATACTCAATCGAGGCGTCTTCATGCATCAGCAGCCCATGTGGCCTCTCATCATTGCAAGCATATAGTGGAGCCTTAAATAGAGTAGTCCAAAAGCAAAAAGGGTGCCATCATCTTCTTTGTGTAGTGTTACCATGTCCTCATTGTAGAGCTGGAGTTAGGTTTAATATGATAACAATAAAGTTACTCAAATTGTGTTAACCAATAAGTTATATTTTGGGACTCCTCCAAGTCAAAGTATATAGCCTAGGCGCACATTTAAGTAAAAAGGTTATCCCAAGAAATTAAATAAAAAAGATTTGAGATTATGACAAGTATGACGTGTGCATTGTGTGTGTGTTCTACAGCAATAAAAAAGCCAAACTCATTTATGGTCTCGAGATGAAAATCCAAGAGAAGCTAAAAAGAAATCTCAGCTCATACCATAAAATGAATGAAACAGAAATTCTAGCCTTTAGTCATTAAGTGACCCAATATTGGGTTAAAGAACATGTTCAACACTACCCACAAGTTCCCAAAATTCTATGAGAAACAAGTTAGAAAATTCAAGGGTCCAATAAAAACCCTTAGTTTAGAAAAATTAGGTAGCAAAATTGTATAAGTTAAGAGAGATATAGGTGTGTGTGTACCCACCCTTGACCTGGGCATAGACTCCACACAAGTGGAGCGATAGGCTACCACTTGCGTGGATAGCCTATTGCCCACCAAAAGATATTGATGTGTGAAGACTGAGTAGACTGGGAAGCCTTAGTTAGGCTCTTTGGCAATGTTTGCAATACACATATTCCAGTTGGAATCCACTGGCTATGTTGCCAGGTAAATGCAGTGATGACCTGCATGTAAACCATTAAACAGAGAAGGAAAAGAGTATTTTTGAAGGTAGACTACCTATAACCAGTTCACCAAAGGCACTATGGCTATGAGTCAAGCTCTAACCTCAATCTAAACAAGCAATTCTATCTTTAAGACTATCGGCCAGAGGCACAGTGATGGTGAGAATTGTCTGTAGACTTTCCTTATCCTTATCTAGCTCAGCCAAAAGCTTAACCGAATCATTAAAGGACAGAAGTTGTAGAAGAGAGCTATGTTGGAATGGCTCTTGTCAAACCGAGGACACGATAATATCTTGTGCTTCTTCGGTCTTGACGCATGCCAAAACATGCTAGCACTTTGACGGTGAATGGTTAGGAGGAATCTCTGCCCCTCTGAAAAGGGGTAAAATCTATGAGGTATAAAACAGAGTATTAGTCAAAAGAAAGGTACTATTGAAGCTAGACTTCCTAAAACCTAAGGGCACCACGGCTGTGAGCCAAGCTCCAACCTCAATCGGCATACAATTCAATCTTTAAGACTATCGGCAAAAAGCACAATGATATCAAGAATTGTATACGACTGAGGTATAAAGAGTTTGAGTATGAGTATTTGGACTATCTCCAAAGAGAGTAGCCCCTGTAGCTAGAGTGTGTGTTTTGATTTTAAACATAATACAATACCCTACAGCTAAATACCAAATTCAAAAGACACTCTATATGCAAGATATGAATGGAAACATGATATATTTCATCATCTCTGTAATATATCATGTTTTTGGAGCACAGAGTGTCTCAAGTAAAACTTCAAGATGAGATTTAGATCTAGTGAGAGAAAAAAAACACTACAAGCCGAGGCATATTCTCGGCAGAGAAACCCTTTTTCACACATGCAATCCAGAGAAAGTGAGTCCTGTTACCTGCATCCATACAAACAGACAAACAAAAGTGTTAGTCTGGATGTGTCTTGCAGGTGTCTGGAGACTCAACCACTTGTCATCAATGTCACTCACAACACTACACATGTCATAGGTCTCTATATAGTAAAGAAATTCACAACACAAGTTATATCAAGAAAGCAAGCTGTACCCAATCAATGCAGCCATTGATTGGACCAAGAGCATTGAGAGAATACCATTATCAGAATTAAGATTTCTCTTTTATCAGTCTAAGCCAAACCCATCTTACTCACTATATCAAAGCTATCTGTAGATTCAAAATCTTTGTAGAAAAAATCTGAATCCTAATTCCAACCCTGTTTGGTAAAAAAATATTAATATGCACCTGTAGAATATATAGATGATTGTTTCCTAATTACAAAGGAAATAAGAACTTTTCCATTCTATACAAAATTTGCCTATTGAGGCCAATCTTTAATTGATGCAAAGTTACACAAAGTTCCCTCTAAGCTTATTATTCAGATTATTTCATTCAATTTTAGAAAAGGTTTTTTTATTGTTTAGATTTAAGATCATCCAACTAGTCTAGAATTATAAAATTTTATCTTTTTGGTAAAGTAAAAGTAAATCTGTCAAAACAGAGAATTGAATTGTGTAACATTATAAAATTTGAGTGAGTACCTACCATGTACCAGAGTGTAAACAATCTATGCAAGAAGTAATTTGGAAAACTAAAAACATCAAAGCTACGTGTGTATCAATAGGCTCTGCAACAAAGCTAGTTTCAACATTTTGTTAAAAGATGAGCACTTGGCAATTTTAGCATAGTTACCTTCTGATAAGAAAAGTTGGTTCTATTCTAGTCTATTTCTGAAAAGTGGTTCCTGGAACGGATCTAGAAGAGGCGGGGTCCTGTAGCTCGGGAGATTAGAGCATGCGGCTACGAACCACGGTGTCGGGGGTTCGAACCCCTCCTCGTCCACAAGCAATCATCCCTAAATGAAATGTCCCTTATATTTTGTTTTAAGGGAGTCGGCATGTAATTTCGGGCGTAGACCAAATCCGAGTAGAGCTTTAGTATATGAAAAAGGGCACTTGGCCAAAAAGGATGAGCACTTAGCCCAATCAAGGACACTTGCAGATAAACAAATTTCAACAGTAAATTCAAAAACCAACAGTATCTCATGTTTAGGAGCAATACTAGCTAGTCCAAGATAAGCAACAATCCTATTATCAAAAAGGCTAGCTACTAGAGGCAATAGTTAGCCTAAACAGTCTGAACTACTACAAGCAATAAGAAAAAATTCTACAAGTATGATCCTGCAAGGCAGAGAATGTCCATGTTATAGCATCAAACTGGCCCACCACCCACAGTCATAGCAAGGGAATGTGTGAAACAGCCCCGTTAGCATCACAACATACTATGTGCAGCGACAGAGTATGTGAATCATAAAGCATGAACTAGAATGTGTGAAAGAAGCATAGCAAAACCACACCAGGTGATAGAGCTAGTTCTCTGCACACATAGAAAACTAGTAATGCCCGGAACACTGATATTATGCAGGGTACCTCCAAGTCAACCTATGACATGAGTAGTAAGATTCATGGTATAATATCTCCACAAGGAACAACCTTGGCTAGCATCGGCCTCATTTAAAAAGGGCACCTACTACAGGCAATATTCAAACAATCCATTTTTGAAAGCATATAAGCTGCAAAAAATAGTTCAACAGTCTAAGCCTGCGATTCAAAACGTATGCATGCCAAAGCAACAGACGAGACCTCCTATAATCATAGCAAGAGGATGTGTGAAACTGCACTAGTAGCAGCATATCATAATATGTGCATCATAGTATGTGAATCATACTGATGAACATCTTAGAATGTGTGAAGCAGCATATCAAAACCTTCTACGTGTAATCACGAGAATCCTCTAGAGGCACACAGAAACCTACAAATCCACAAACCCCATCCAATATGCAGGGTACCCTCACGTCAACAAAAGAAATATGTCTCATGGTAAAAATACCTGTATAGGATTTTGCCAAAAAGCAATATCTAGGTCCATTTCTTGTGGACACGTATTACCCATTAATCATTAGAAGTGAAAGTCCAGAGGACATCTATCCCAAAGAGATATAAGCAAATAAAGTCCCTACTAATACAGAGCTCCTATGTCAACAATACCTACAGCATACTACTACTTAGACCCTATCTGGCCCAAGTAGTAAGCTAGGGTTTACCATACATCATGAACCCAAGTAGTAAGCCAGGGTTTACCATACATCATGAACCCAAGTAGATTATTTAGTACATAAGCCGCCACAGGTTCAGATGTGTAACCATTCTGATGAGATCAGATAACGGCATGTAGTCTGTACAAGTAATGCATTCCACAAGCAATTATCTCTTATGTGCTATGTAATCATTAGTGAAAAGCAAAGGGTTTTATAATAGAGCTTCATTATCCAAATTAAAGGCATTGTGCAACCACATTAGGTAAAAACAGAAATTCAAATATACATTGCACCTCTGAAGAAGGCACACCGATCATAGTAAGCAATAGAGCCATGATCACAAAACATATCCAAAAAGCTAAGTAAGGGACCTGAGTAAGCAATACACAAGCAGACTAGTGAGTGTGTGCCACTCATCCCAAATTTGTCTTGATTTATAGCTAATCCTCAGTCGAGGCGTCTTCATGCATCAACAGCCCATGTGGCCTCTCATCATTGCATGCATATAGTGGAGCCTTAAATAGAACAGTCCAAAAGCAACAAGGGTGCCATCATCTTCTCTATGTAGTGTTACCCATCTCCTTATTGTAGAGCCATAGTTAGGTTTAATATGATAACAATAAAGTTACTCAAATTGTGTTAATCAATAAGTTATATTTTGGGACTCCTCCAAGTCAAAGTATATAGCCTGGTGCCCACATTAAAGTAAAAATGTTATCCCAAGAATTAAATAGAAAAGATTTGACATTATGACAAGTATGATGTGTGTGTTCTACAGCAATAAAAAAGCCAAACTCATTTATGGTCTTGAGATGAAAATCCAAGAGAAGCTAAAAAGAAATCTCAGCTCATACCAGGAAATAAATGAAACAGAAATTCTAGCCTTTAGTCATTAAGTGACCCAATATTGGGTTAAAGATCATGTTCAACACTACCCACAAGTTCCAAAATTCTATGAGAAACAAGTTAGAAAATTCAAGGGTCCAATAAAAACCCTTAGTTTAGAAAAATTAGGTAGCAAAATTGTATAAGTTAAGAGAGATATAGGTGTGTGTGTGTACCCACCCCTGACCCGGGCATAGGCTCCACACAAGTGGAGCGATAGGCTACCACTTGCGTGGATAGCCTATTGCCCACCAAAAGATATTGATGTGTGAAGACTGACTTAGTTAGGCTCTTGGCAATGTTTGCCATAAATATATATTCCAGTTGGAATCCACTGGCTAAATTGCCAGGTAAATGCAGTGATGACCTGCATGTAAACCGTTAAACAGAGAAGGAAAAGAGTATTTTTGAAGATAGACTACCTATAACCAGCCCACTAAAGGCACTATGGCTATGAGTCAAGCTCCAACCTTAGTCTAAACAAGCAATTCTATCTTTATGACTATTGGTCAGAGGCACAGTGATAGCAAGAATTGTTTGTAGACTTTCCTTATCCTTATCTAGCTGAGCCAAAAGCTTAACCCAATCATTAAAGGATAAGAGTTGTAGAAGAGAGCCATGTTGGCACGGCTCTTGTCGAACCGAGGACATGATAATATCTTGTGCTTCTTCAGTCTTGATGCATGCCAAAACATACTGGCAGGCCTTTGACGGTGAATGGTCAGGAGGAATATCTAACCCTCTGAAAAGGGGTAAAATCTATGAGGCATAAAATAGAGTATTAGTCAAAAGAAAGGTACTATTGAAGCTTGACTTCCTAAAACTAGCCAACCTAAGGGCACCACGGCTATGAGCCAAGCTCCAACCTCAATCGGCATACAATTCAATCTTTAATACTATCGGCTAAAAGCACAATGATGGCCAAAATTGTATACGGCTGAGGTATAAAGAGTTTGAGTATGAGTATGTGGACTATCTCCAAAGAGAGTAGCCCCTGTATCCATAAAAATAGATAAACAAAAGTGTTGGCCTGGATATGTCTTGCAGGTGGCAGGGGACTCAACCACTTGTCATCAATGTCACTCAACCACTTGTCATCAATGTCACTCAACACTACACATGTCATAGGTCTCTATATAGTAAAGAAATTCACAACATAAGTTATATCAAGAAAGCAAGCTGTACCCAATCAATGCAGCCATTGATTAGACCAAGAGCATTGAGAGAATACCATTATCAGAATTAAGATTTCTCTTTTATCAGTCTAATCCAAACCCATCTTACTCACTATATCAGAGCTATCTGTAGATTCAGAATCTTTGTAGAAAAAATTTGAATCCTAATTCCAACCTTGTTTGGTCAAAAAATCTTAATATGTACCTGTGGAATATAGAGATGATTGTTTCCTAATTACAAAGAAAATAAGAACTTTTCCAATCTATACAAAATTTGCCTATTGAGACAAATCTTTAATTGATGCAAAGTTACCCTAGTCTTTACAAAGTTCCCTGTAAGCTTATTATTCAGATTATTTCATTCAGTTTTAGAAAAGTTTTTTTTATGGTTTAGATTTAAGATCGTCCAAACTAGTCTAGAATTATAAAATTTTATCCTTTTGGTAAAGTAAAAGTGAATTTGTCAAAACAGAGAATTGAATTGTGTAACATTATAAAATCTGAGTGAGTACCTACCATGTACCAAAGTGTAAACAATCTATCCAAGAAGTAATTTGGAAAACTAAAAAACATCAGAGCTACATGTGTATCAATAGGCTATGCAACAAAGCTAGTTTCAACATTTTGTTAGAAGATGAGCACTTGGTAATTTTAGCATAGTTACCTTCTGATAAGAAAAGCTAGTTCTATTCCAATCTATTTCAAAAAAGTGGTTCCTGGAACGGATCTAGTGGAGGCGGGGACCTGTAGCTCAGGGGATTAGAGCACGTGGCTAGGAACCACGGTGTCGAGGGTTCGAATCCCTCCTCGCCCACAATCAATCATCCCTAAATGAAATGTCCCTTATATTTTATTTTAAGGGATTGGCATGTAATTTTTGGCATAGACCAAATCCGAGTAGAGCTTAAATATATGAAAAAGGGCACTTGGCCGCCAGAAAGGGTGAGCCCTTAGCCCAAGCAAGGACACTTGCAGATAAACAAATTTCAATAGTAAATGCAAAAACCAATAGTATCAAGCCACTCATGTTTAGGAGCAATATTGGCTAGTCCAAGATAAGTAGCAATCCTATTATCAAAAAGGCCAGCTACTACTGGAGGCAATAGTTAGCCTAAATAGTCTTATATACTACAAGAAATAAGAAAAAATTCTACATGTATGATCCTGCAAGGCAGAGAATGTCCATTTTATAGCATGAACTAGAATGTGTGAAGCAGTAGAGCACAACACCAGGTGATAGAGCTAATTCTCTACACATAAAAAACTAGTAATGCCCAGAACACTGATAATATACAGGGTACCTCCAATTGGGTCAACCTATGACATGAGTAGTAAGACTCATGGTATAATATCTCCACAAGGAACAACGCTGGCTAGCATCGGTCTCATCTAAAAAGGGCAGCTACTACAGGCAATAATCAAACAATCCGTTTTTGAAAGCATGTAAGGTGCAAAAGAATTCATTTTTTTGAAAGCATATAAACTGCAAAAAATAGTTCAGCAGTCTGAGCCTGCAATTCAAAAAGTATGCATGCCAAAGCAACAGACGAGACCTCTTATAATCATAGCAAGAGGATGTGTGAAACAGCACTAGTAGCAGCATATCATAATATGTGCATCATAGTATGTGAATCATACTGATGAACATCTTAGAATGTGTGAAGCAGCATATCAAAACCTTTTACGTGCAATCAAGAGAATCCTCTAGAGATACAAAGCAACCTACGAATCCACAAACCCCATCCAATATGCAGGGTACCCTCACGTCAACAAAAGAAATAAGTCTCATGGTAAAAATACCTCTGTAGGATTTTGCCAGCAATATCTAGGTCAATGTCTTGTGGGCACGTATTACCCATTAATCATTAGAAGTGAAAGTCTAGAGGACATCTATCCCAAAGAGATGAAAGCAAATAAAATCCCTAATACAGAGCTCCTATGTTAACAATACCTACAGCATACTAGTACAGACCCTATCTGCCCCAAGTAGTAAGCTAGGGTTTACCATACATCATGAAGCCAAGTAGATTATTTAGTACATAAGCCACAAGTTCAGATGTTTAACCATTCTGAGATGAGATGAGATCATGAAGCCAAGTAGATTATTTAGTACATAAGCCACAGGTTCAGATGTGTAACCATTCTGAGAGATGAGATCAGATAATGGCATGTAGTCTGTACAAGTAATGCATTCCACAAGCAATTATCTCTTATGTGCTATGTAATCATTCGTGAAAAGCAAAGGGTTTTATAATAGAGCTCCATTATCTAAATTAAAGACATTGTGCAACCACATTAGGTAAAAACAGAAATTCAAATATACATTGCACCTGTGAAGAAGGCGCACCGATCATAGTAAGCAATAGAGCCATGATCACAAAACATACCCAAAGGGCTAAGTGAGGGACCTGAGTAAGAAATACACAAGCAGACTAGTGCGTGTGTGCCACTCACCCCAAATTTGTCTTGATTTATAGCAAATCCCAATCGAGGCATCTTCATGCATGAGAAGCCCATGTGGCCTCTCATCATTGCAGGCATATAGTGGAGCCTCAAATAGAGCAGTCCAAAAGCAAAAAGGGTGCCATCATCTTCTCTGTGTAGTGTTACCCATCTCCTCATTGTAGAGCCGAAGTTAATATGATAACAATAAAGTTACTCAAATTGTGTTAACTAATAAGTTATATTTTGGGACTCCTCCAAGTCAAAGTATATAGCTTGGTGCCCACATTAAAGTAAAAAGGTTATCCCAAACAATACATAAAAAAGATTTGACATTATGACAGGTATGATGTGTGTATTGTGTGTGTGTGTGTGTGTGTATGTGTGTGTGTGTTCTATAGCAATGAAAAAGCCAAGATCATTTATGGTCTCCAGATGAAAATCCAAGAGAAGCTAAAAAGAAATCTCAGCTCATGCTAGAAAATGAATGAAACAGAAACTCTAGCCTTTAGTTAAGTGACCCAATATTGGGTTAAAGAACATGTTCAACACTACCCACAAGTTCCCAAAATTCTATGAGAAACAGGTTAGAAAATTCAAGGGTCCATTAAAAACCCTTAGTTTAGAAAAATTAGGTAGCAAAATTGTATAAGTTAAGAGAGATATAGGTGTGTGTGTGTACCCACCCTGACCCGGGCATAGGCTCCACACAAGTGGAGCGATAGGCTACCACTTGCGTGGATAGCCTATTGCCCACCAAAAGATATTGATGTGTGAAGACTGCATAGACTAGGAAGCCTTAGTTAGGCTCTTTGGCAATGTTTGCCATAGATATATATTCCAGTTGGAATCCACTCGAATACATATAGCCTTAGTTAGGCTCTTTGGCAATGTTTGCCATACATATATATTCCAGTTGGAATCCACTGGCTATGTTGCCAGGTAAATGCAGTGATGACCTGCATGTAAACCATTAAATAGAGAAGGAAAAGTGTATTTTTGAAGGTAGACCTATAACCAGCCCACCAAACGCACTATGGCTATGAGTCAAGCTCCAATGTCAATCTAAACAAGCAATTCTATCTTTAAGACTTCAGAGGCACAGTGATGGCGAGAATTATTTGTAGACTTTCCTTATCCTTATCTAGTTGAGTCAAAAGCGTAACCCAATCATTAAAGGACAGGAGTTGTAGAAGAGAGCCATGTTGGCACGGCTCTTGTCGAACCGAGGACACGATAATATCTTGTGCTTCTTCGGTCTTGATGCATGCCAAAACATGCTGGCAGGCCTTTGACGGTGAATGGTCAGGAGGAATCTCTGACCCTTTGAAAAGGGGTAAAATCTATGAGACATTAAACAGAGTATTAGTCAAAATAAAGGTACTATTAAAGCTAGACTTCCTAAAACTAGCCAACCTAAGGGCACCACGGCTGTGAGCCAAGCTCCAACCTCAATCAGCATACAATTCAATCTTTAAGACTATCGGCTACTACTAAAAGCACAATGATAGCGAGAATTGTATACGACTGAGGTATAAAGAGTTTGAGTATGAGTATGTGAACTATCTCCAAAGAGTTTGAGTATGAGTATGTGAACTATCTCCAAAGAGAGTAGCCCCTGTAGCTAGAGTGTGTCGTTTTGAACATAATACAATACCCTACAGCTGAATACCAAATTCAAAAGACACTGTATACTCAAGATATGAATGGAAACATGATATATTTCATCATCTATGTAATACATCATGTATTTGGAGCATTGAGTGTCTCAAGTAAAACTTCAAGATGAGATTTAGATCTGGTGAGAGAAAAAATACACAACAAGCCGAGGCAGCTCCTCGGCAAAGAAACCCTTTTTTACACATGCAATCCAGAGAAGGTGTGTCTTATTACCTACATCCATACAAACAAACAAACAAAAGTGTTCGTCTGGATGTGTCTTGCAGGTGTCAGAGGGGACTCACCCACTTTTTATCAATGTCACTCAACACTACACGTCATAGGTCTCTATATAGTAAAGAAATTCACAACACAAGTTATATCAAGAAAGCAAGCTGTACCCAATCAATGCAGCCATTGATTAGACCAAGAGCATTGAGAGAATACCATTATCAGAATTAAGATTTCTCTTTTATCAGTCTAAGCCAAACCCATCTTACTCACTATATCAGAGCTATCTGTAGATTCACAATCTTTGTAGAAAAAATCTGAATCCTTTTTCTAACCCTGTTTGGTCAAAAAATCTTAATATGTATCTGTGGAATATACAGATGATTGTTTCCTAATTACAAAGGAAATAAGAGCTTTTCCATTCTATTCAAAATTTGCTTATTGAGGCAAATCTTTAATTGATACAAAGTTACCCTAGTCTTTACAAAGTTCGCTATTCAGATTATTTCATTCATTTTTAGAAAAGTTTTTTTTATTGTTTAGATTTAATATCATCCAAACTAGTCTAGAATTATAAAATTTTATCTTTTTGGTAAAGCAAAAGTGAATCTATCAAAACAGAGAATTGAATTGTGTAACATTATAAAATCTGAGTGAGTACCTACCATGTACCAGAGTGTAAACAATCTATGCAAGAAGTAATTTGGAAAACTAAAAAACATCAGAGCTAAGTGTGTATCAATAGGCTCTCCAACAAAGCAAGTTTCAAATGATTTTGTTAAAAGATGAGCACTTGGCAATTTTAGCATAGTTACCTTCTGATAAGAAAAGTTGGTTCTATTCCAGTCTATTTTTGAAAAGTGGTTCCTGGAACGGATCCAGTGGAGGTGGGGGCCTGTAGCTCAGGGGATTAGAGCACGAGGCTACGAACCACGGTGTCCAGGGTTGGAATACCTCCTCACCCACAATCAATCATCTCTAAATGAAATGTCCCTTATATTTTGTTTTAAGGGAGTTGGCATGTAATTTCAGGCGTAGACCAAATCCAAGAAGAGCTTTAGTATATGAAAAAGGGCTCTTGGCCAAAAACGGTGAGCACTTAGGCCAATCAAGGACACTTGCAGATAAACAAATTTCAACAGTAAATTCAAAAACCAACAGTATCAAGCCCATCATGTTTAGGAGCAATACTGGCTAGTGCAAGATAAGCAGCAATCCTATTATCAAAAAGGCCAGCTACTAGAGGCAATAGTTAGCCTAAACAGTCTGAAATACTACAAGCAATAAGAAAGAATTCTACAAGTATGATCCTGCAAGGCAAAGAATGTCCATGTTATAGCATCAAACCGGCCCACCCACAGTCATAGCAAAGGAATGTCTGAAACAGCCCCATTAGCATCACAACATACTATGTGCAACAGAGTATGTGAATCATAAAGCATGAACTAGAATGTGTGAAGTAGCATAGCAGAACCACACCAGGTGATAGAGCTAGTTCTCTGCACATAGAAAACTAGTAATGCCCGGAACACTGATAATATGCAGGGTACCTCCAAGTCAACCTATGACATGAGTAGTAAGGCTCATGGTATAATATCTCCACAAGGAACAACGTTGGCTAGCATCGGCCTCATCCAAAAAGGGCAGCTACTAGAGGCAATATTCAAACAATCCATTTTTTAAAGCATAGAAGGTGTAAAAATTAGTTCAGCAGTCTGAGCCTGCAATTAAAAAAGTATGCATGAGAAAGCAACAGACGACGAGACCTACTATAATCATAGCAAGAGGATGTGTGAAACTGCATTATTAGTAGCATATTATAATATGTGCATCATAGTATGTGAATCATATTGATGAACATCTCAGAATGTGTGAAGCAGCATATCAAAACCTTCTATGTGCAATCAAGAGAATCCTCTAGAGGCACACAGCAACCTACAAATCCACAAACCCTACCAATATGCAGGGTACCCTCACGTCAACAAAAGAAATGTCTCATGGTAAAAATACCTCTGTAGGATTTTGCCAAGCAATATCTAGGTCCAAGTCTTGTGGACACGTATTAGAATTGAAAGTCCAGAGGACATCTATCCCAAAGAGATGAAAGCATATAAAGTCCCTAATATACAGAGCTCCTATGTTAACAATACCTACAGCATACTAGTATTCAGACCCTATCTACCCCAAGTAGTAAGCCAGGGTTTACCATACATCATGAAGCCAAGTAGATTATTTAGTACATAAGCCACAGGTTCAGATGTGTAACCATTCTGATGACGGCATGTAGTCTGTACAAGTAATGCATTCCACAAGTAATTATCTCTTATGTGCTATGTAATCTTTAGTGAAAAGCAAAGGGTTTTATAATAGAGCTCCATTATCCAAATTAAAGACATTGTGCAACCACATTAGGTAAAAACAGAAATTCAAATATACATTGCACTTGTGAAGAAGGCGCACCGATCATAGTAAGCAATAGAGCCATGATCACAAAACATACCCAAAGGGGTAAGTGAGAGACCTGAGTAAGCAATACACAAGCAAACTAGTGAGTGTGTGCTAGTCACCCCAAATTTGTCTTGATTTATAGTAAATCCTCAGTTGAGGCATATTCATGCATCAGCAGCCCATGTGGCCTCTCATCATTGCAGGCATATAGTGGAGCCTTAAATAGAGCAGTCCAAAAGCAAAAAGGGCGCCATCATCTTCTCTGTGTAGTGTAGATTTAATATGAGGAAATAATTACAAAGGAAATAAGAACTTTTCCTAATTACAAAGGAAATAAGAACTTTTCCATTCTATATAAAATTTCCCATTGAGGCAAATCTTTAATTGATGCAAAGTTACCCTAGTCTTTACAAAGTTCCCTATAAGCTTATTATTCAGATTATTTCATTCAGTTTTAGAAAAGTTTTTTTTATTGTTTAGATTTAAAATCATCCAAACTAGTCTAGAATTATAAAATTTTATCTTTTTGGTAAAGTAAAAGTGAATCTATCAAAACAGAGAATTGAACTATGTAACATTATAAAATCTGAGTGAGTACCTACCATGTACCAGAGAGTGTAAACAATCTATTCAAGAAGTAATTTGGAAAACTAAAAACATCAGAGCTACGTGTGTATCAATAGGCTCTGCAACAAAGCTAGTTTCAACATTTTGTTAAAAGATGAGCACTTGGCAATTTTAGCATAGCTACCTTCTGATAAGAAATGTTAGTTCTATTCCAGTCTATTTCAGAAAAGTGGTTCCTGGAATGGATCCAGTGGAGGCGGGGGCCTGTAGCTACGAACCACGGTGTCAGGGGTTGGAATCCCTCCTCACCCACAATCAATCATCTCTAAACGAAATGTCCCTTATATTTTGTTTTAAGGGAGTCAAAATGTAATTTCGGGTGTAGACCAAATCCGAGTAGAGCTTTCGTATATGAAAAAGTGCACTTGGCCAAAAAGGGTGAGCACTTAGCCCAATCAAGGACACTTGCAGATAAACAAATTTCAACAGTAAATTCAAAAACCAATACTATCAAGCCACTCATGTTTAGGAGCAATACTAGCTAGTCCAAGATAAGCAGCAATCCTATTAATAAAAAGGCCAGCTACTACTAGAGGTAATAGTTAGCATAAACAGTCTGAAATACTATAAGCAATAAGATAAGAAGCAATCCTATTATCAAAAATGCCAGCTCTACTAGAGGCAATAGTTAGCCTAAATAGTTTGAAATACTACAAGCAATAAGAAAAAATTCTACAAGTATGATCCTGCAAGGCAGAGAATGTCCATGTTATAGCATCAAACCGGCCCACCCACAATCATAGTAGCAAGGGAATGTGTGAAACATCCCCATTAGCATCACAACATACTATGTGCAACAGAGTATGTGAATCATAAAGCATGAACTATAATGTGTGAAGCAGCATAACAGAACCACACCAGGTGCTAGTTCTCTGCACATAGAAAACTAGTAATGCTCAGAACACTGATAATATGCAGGGTACCTCCAAGTCAACCTATGACATGAGTATAATATTATACCTCCAAGTCAACCTATGACATGAGTATAATATTATACCTCCAAGTCAACCTATGACATGAGTATAATATTATACCATGAGTAGTAAGACTCATGGTATAATATCTCCACAAGGAACAATGCTGGCTAGCATCGGCCTCATCTAAAAAGGGTAGCTACTACAGGCAATATTCAAACAATCCGTTTTTGAAAGCATATAAGCTGTAAAAAATAGTTCAGTAGTCTGAGCCTACAATTCAAAAAGTATGCATGAGAAACGACGAGACCTACTATAATTATAGCAAGAGGATGTGTGAAACTGCACTAGTAGCAGCATATCATAATATGTGCATCATAGTATGTGAATCATACTACTGATGAACATCTCAGAATGTGTGAAGCAGCATATCAAAACCCTCTACGTGCAATCAAAAAAAATTTTCAAGAGGCACACACCAACCTACAAATCCACAAACCCCATCCAATATGCAGGGTACGCTTACGTCAACAAAAGAAATAAGTCTCATGGTAAAAAAACCTCTTTAGGATTTTGCCAAGCAATATCTAGGTCCATGTCTTGTGGACACGTATTACCCATTATTCATTAGAAGTGAAAGTCCAAAGGATATCTATCCCAAAGAGATGAAAGCAAATAAAGTCCCTAATACAGAGCTCCTATGTTAACAATACCTACAGCATACTAGTATTCAGACCCTATCTGCCCCAAGTAGTAAGCCAGGGTTTACCATACATCATGAAGGCCAAGTAGATTATTTAGTACATAAGCCACAGGTTCAGATAGGTAGCCATTCTGATGAGATCAGATAACGGCATGTAGTCTGTACAAGTAATGCATTCCACAAGCAAATATCTCTTATGTGCTATGTAATCTCATTAGTGAAAAGCAAAGGGTTTTATAATAGCGCTCCATTATCCAAATTAAAGACATTGTGCAACCACATTAGGTAAAAACAGAAATTCAAATATACATTGCACCTATGAAGAAGGCGCACCGATCATAGTAAGCAATAGAGCCATGATCACAAAACATACCCAAAGGGCTAAGTGAGGGACCTGAGTAAGCAATACACAAGCAAACTAGTGAGTGTGTGCCAGTCACCCCAAATTTATCTTGATTTATAGCAAATCCTCAGTCGAGGCATATTCATGCATCAACAGCCCATGTGGCCTCTCATCATTGCAGGCATATAGTGGAGCCTTAAATAGAGCTATCCAAAAGCAAAAAGGGCGCCATCATCTTCTCTGTGTAGTGTAGGTTTAATATGAGGAAATAATTACAAAGGAAATAAGAACTTTTCCTAATTACAAAGGAAATAAGAACTTTTCCATTCTATATAAAATTTCCCATTGAGGCAAATCTTTAATTGATGCAAAGTTACCCTACTCTTTACAAAGTTCCCTGTAAGTTTATTATTCAGATTATTTCATTTAGTTTTAGAAAAGTTTTTTTAATTGTTTAGATTTAAGATCATCCAAACTAGTCTAGAATTATAAAATTTTATCTTTTTGGTAAAGTAAAAGTGAATCTATCAAAACAGAGAATTGAACTATGTAACATTATAAAATCTGAGTGAGTACCTACCATGTACCAGAGAGTGTAAACAATCTATGCAAGAAGTAATTTGGAAAACTAAAAACATCAGAGCTAGGTGTGTATCAATAGGATCTGCAACAAAGCTAGTTTCAACATTTTGTTAAAAGATGAGCACTTGGCAATTTTAGCATAGCTACCTTCTGATAAGAAAAGTTGGTTCTATTCCAGTCTATTTCAGAAAAGTGGTTCCTGGAATGGATCCAGTGGAGGCAGGGGCCTACAGCTACAAACCATGGTGTCGGGGGTTGGAATCCCTCCTCACCCACAATCAATCATCTCTAAATGAAATGTACCTTATATTTTGTTTTAAGGGAGTCGGCATGTAATTTCGGGCGTAGACCAAATCCGAGTAGAGCTTTAGTATATGAAAAAGTGCACTTGGCCGAAAAGGGTGAGCACTTAGCCCAATCAAGGACACTTACAGATAAACAAATTTCAACAGTAAATTCAAAAACCAATAGTATCAAGCCACTCATGTTTAGGAGCAATACTAGCTAGTCCAAGATAAGCAGCAATCCTATTATTAAAAAGGCCAGCTACTAGAGGCAATAGTTAGCATAAATAGTCTGAAATACTATAAGCAATAAGATAAGCAGCAATCCTATTATCAAAAATGCCAGCTAGAGGCAATAGTTAGCTAAACAGTCTGAAATACTACAAGCAATAAGAAAAAATTCTACAAGTATGATCCTACAAGGCAGAGAATGTCCATGTTATAGCATCAAACCGGCCCACCCACAGTCATAGTAGCAAGGGAATGTGTGAAACAGCCCCATTAGCATCACAACATACTATGTGCAACAGAGTATGTGAATCATAAAGCATGAACTAAAATGTGTGAAGTAGCATAACAGAACCACACCAGGTGATAGAGCTAGTTCTCTGCACATAGAAAACTAGTAATGCTCGGAACACTGATAATATGCAGGGTACCTCCAAGTCAACCTATGACATGAGTAGTAAGACATGGTATAATATCTCCACAAGGAACAATGCTGGCTAGCATCGGCCTCATCTAAAAAGGGTAGCTACTACAGGCAATATTCAAACAATCCGTTTTTGAAAGCATATAAGCTGTAAAAAATAGTTCAGTAGTCTGAGCGTGCAATTCAAAAAGTATGCATGAGAAAGCAACAGACGACGAGACCTACTATAATCATAGCAAGAGGATGTGTGAAACTGCACTAGTAGCAGCATATTGTAATATGTGCATCATAGTATGTGAATCATACTACTGATGAACATCTCAGAATGTGTGAAGCAGCATATCAAAACCTTCTACGTGCAATCAAGAGAATTTTCTAGAGGCACACAGCAACCTACAAATCCACAAACCCCATCCAATATGCAGGGTACCCTCACGTCAACAAAAGAAATAAGTCTCATGGTAAAAAAACCTCTGTAGGATTTTGCCAAGCAATATTTAGGTCCATGTCTTGTGGACACGTATTACCCATTAATCAAGAAGTGAAAGTCCAAAGGACATCTATCCCAAAGAGATGAAAGCAAATAAAGTCCCTAATACAGAGCTCCTATGTTAACAATACCTACAGCATACTAGTATTGAGACCCTATCTGCTCCAAGTAGTAAGCCAGGGTTTACCATACATCATGAAGCCAAGTAGATTATTTAGTACATAAGCCACAGGTTCAGATAGGTAGCCATTCTGATGAGATCAGATAACGGCATGTAGTCTATACAAGTAATGCATTCCACAAGCAAATATCTCTTATGTGCTATGTAATCTTTAGTGAAAAGCAAAGGGTTTTATAATAGAGCTCCATTATCCAAATTAAAGACATTGTGCACCCACATTAGGTAAAAATAGAAATTCAAACATACATTGCACCTGTGAAGAAGGCACGATCGTATTAAGTAATAGAGCCATGATCACAAAACATACCCAAAGGGCTAAGTGAGGGACTTGAGTAAGCAATACACAAGCAAACTAGTGAGTGTGTGCCAGTCACCCCAAATTTGTCTTGATTGATAGCAAATCCTTAGTCGAGGCATATTCATGCATCAGCAGCCCATGTGGCCTCTCATCATTGCAGGCATATAGTGGAGCCTTAAATAGAGCAGTCCAAAAGCAAAAAGGGCACCATCATCTTCTCTGTGTAGTGTAGGTTTAATATGAGAAAATAACTACAATGGAAATAAGAACTTTTCCATCCTATATAAAATTTCCCATTGAGGCAAATCTTTAATTGATGCAAAGCTACCCTAGTCTTTACAAAGTTCCCTGCTGTAAGCTTATTATTTAAATTATTTCATTCAGTTTTAGAAAAGTTTTTTTATTGTTTAGATTTAAGTCATCCAAACTAGTCTAGAATTATAAAATTTTATCTTTTTGGTAAAGTAAAAGTGAATCTGTCAAAACACAGAAATAAATTATGTAACATTATAAAATCTGAGTGAGTACCTACCATGTACCAAAGAGTGTAAACAATCTATGCAAGAAGTAATTTGGAAAACTAAAAACATCAGAGCTACGTGTGTATCAATAGGCTTTGCAACAAAGCTAGTTTCAACATTTTGTTAAAAGATGAGCACTTGGCAATTTTAGCATAGCTACCTTCTGATAAGAAAAGTTGGTTCTATTCCAGTCTATTTCAGAAAAGTGGTTCCTGGAATGGATCCAGTGGAGGCGGGGGCCTGTAGGTACGAACCACGGTGTCGGGGGTTGGAATCCCTCCTCACCCACAATCAATCATCTCTAAATGAAATGTCCCTTATATTTTGTTTTAAGGGAGTCGGCATGTAATTTCGGGCATAGACCAAATCCGAGTAGAGCTTTAGTATATGAAAAAGTGCACTTGGCCAAAAAGGGTGAGCACTTAGCCCAATCAAGGAGATGAACAAGTTTCAACAGTAAATTCAAAAAACCAATAGTATCAAGCCACTCATGTTTAGGAGCAATATTGGCTAGTCCAAGATAAGCAGCAATCCTATTATTAAAAAGGCCAGCTATACTAGAGACAATAGTTACCATAAACAGTCTGAAATACTATAAGCAATAAGATAAGCAACAATCCTACTAGAGGCAATAGTTAGCATAAACAGTCTGAAATGCTATAAGCAATAAGATAAGCAGCAATCCTATTATCAAAAATGCCAGCTACTAGAGGCAATAGTTAGCCTAAATAGAAATACTACAAGCAATAAGAAAAAATTCTACAAGTATGATCCTGCAAGGCAGAGAATGTCCATGTTATAGCATCAATAGAGTAGCAAGGGAATGTGTGAAACAGCCCCATTAGCATCACAACATACTATGTGCAACAGAGTATGTGAATCATAAAGCATGAACTATAATGTGTGAAATAGCATAATAGAACCACACCAAGTGATAGAGCTAGTTCTCTGCACATAGAAAACTAGTAATGCACGGAACACTGATAATATGCAGGGTACCTCCAAGTCAACCTATGACATGAGTAGGAAGACTCATGGTATAATATCTCCACAAGGAACAATGCTGGATAGCATCGGCCTCATCTAAAAAGGGTAGCTACTACAGGCAATATTCAAACAATCCGTTTTTGAAAGCATATAAGCTGTAAAAAATAGTTCAGTAGTCTGAGCGTGCAATTCAAAAAGTATGCATGAGAAAGCAACAGACGACGAGACCTACTATAATCATAGCAAGAGGATGTGTGAAACTGCACTAGTAGTAGCATATCGTAATATGTGCATCATAGTATGTGAATCATACTACTCATGAACATCTCAGAATGTGTGAAGCAGCATATCAAAACTTTCTACGTGCAATCAAGAGAATTTTCTAGAGGCACACAGCAACCTACAAATCCACAAACCCCATCCAATATGCAGGGTACCCTCACGTCAACAAAAGAAATAAGTCTCATGGTAAAAAAACATCTGTAGGATTTTGCCAAGCAATATCTAGGTCCATGTCTTGTATTACCCATTAATCGTTAGAAGTGAAAGTCCAGAGGACATCTATCCCAAAGAGATGAAAGCAAATAAAGTCCCTAATACAGAGCTCCTATGTTAACAATACCTACAGCATACTAGTATTCAGACTCTATCGCCCCAAGTAGTAAGCCAAGGTTTACCATACATCATGAAGCCAAGTAGATTATTTAGTACATAAGCCACAGGTTCAGATAGGTAGCAAACTAGTGAGTGTGTGCCAGTCACCCCAAAATTGTCTTGATTTATAGCAAATCCTCAGTCGAGGCATATTCATGCATCAGTAGCCCATGTGGCCTCTCATCATTGCAGGCATATAGTGGAGCCTTAAATAGAGCAGTCCAAAAGCAAAAAGGGCACCATCATCTTCTTTGGTTAAATATGATAACAATAAAGTTACTCAAATTGTGTTAACCAATAAGTTATATTTTGGGACTCCTCCAAGTCAACGTATATAGCCTGGTGCCCACATTAAAGTAAAAAGGTTATCCCAAGCAATAAATAAAAAAAATTTGACATTATGACAGGTATGATGTGTGTATTGTGTGTGTGTGTGTGTGTGTGTGTGTGTGTGTGTGTGTGTGTGTGTCCATATGAAATCCAAGAGAAGCTAAAAAGAAATCTCAACTCATACTAGAAAATAAATGAAACATAAATTCTAGCCTTTAGTCATTAAGTGACCCAATATTGGGTTAAAGAACATGTTCAACACTACCCACAAGTTTCACAAAATCTATGAGAAATAGGTTAGAAAAGTTAAGGGTTCAATAAAAACCCTTAGTTTAGAAAAATTAGGTAGCAAAATTGTATAAGTTAGAGAGATATAGGTGTGTGTGTGTACCCACCCCTGACCCGGGCATAGGCTCCACACAAGTGGAGTGATAGGCTATCACTTGCGTGGATATCCTATTGCCCACCGAAAGATATTGATGTGTGAAGACTAAGTAGACTGGGAAGCCTTAGTTAGGCTCTTTGGCAATGTTTACCATACATATATATTCCAGTTGGAATCCATTGGCTATGTTGCTAGGTAAATGCAGTGATGACCTGCATGTAAACTATTAAACAGAGAAGGAAAAGAGTATTTTTGAAGGTAGACTACCCATACCCAGCCCACCAAAGGCACTATGGCTATGAGTCAAGCTCCAACCGCAATCTAGACAAGCAATTCTATCTTTATGACTATCAGCCAAAGGCACAGTGATAGCAAGAATTGTTTGTAGACTTTCCTTATCCTTATATAGCTCAGCCAAAAGCTTAACCCAATCATAAAAGGACAGGAGTTGTAGAAGAGAGCCATGTTGGCACGGCTCTTGTCGAACCGAGGACACGATAATATATTGTGCTTCTTCGGTCTTGATGCATGCCAAAACATGCTGGCAGGCCTTTGACGGTGAATGGTCAGGAGGAATCTCTGACCCTCTGAAAAGGGGTAAAATCTATGAGACATAAAACAGAGTATTAGTCAAAAGAAAGGTACGATTGAAGCTAGACTCCCTAAAACCAGCCAAACTAAGGGCATTACGGTTGTGAGCCAAGCTCCAACCTCAATCGGCATACAATTCAATCTTTAAGACTATCGGCTAAAAGCATAATCATGGCGAGAATTGTATATGGCTGAGGTATAAAGAGTTTGAGCATGAGTATGTGGACTATCTCCAAAGAGAGTAGCCCCTGTAGCTAGAGTGTGTGTTTTCGTTTTGAACATAATACAATACCCTACAACTGAATACCAAATTCAAAAGACACTCTATACTCAAGATATGAATGGAAACATGATATATTTCATCATCTGTGTAATACATCATGTATTTGGAGCACTGAGTGTCTCAAGTAAAACTTCACGACGATGAGATTTAGATCTAGTGAGAGGAAAAAAACACAACAAGCCGAGGTAGATTCTCCGCAGAGAAACCCTTTTTCACACATGCAATCCAGAGAAGGTGAGTCCTGTTACTTGCATTCATACAAATAAAGAAACAAAAGTGTTAGTCTGGATGTGTCTTGTAGGTGTCAGGGCACACAACCACTTGTCATCAATGTCACTCAACACTACACATGTCATAGGTCTGTATATAGTAAAGAAATTCACAACACAAGTTATATCAAGAAAGCAAGCTGTACCCAATCAATGCAGCCATTGATTAGACCAAGAGCATTGAGAGAATAACATTATCAGAATGAAGAATTCTCTTTTATCAGTCTAAGCCAAACCCATCTTACTCACTATATCAGAACTATCTGTTGATTCAAAATCTTTGTAGAAAAAATCTGAATGCTAATTCCAGCCCTGTTTGGTCAAAAAATCTTAATATGTACCTGTAGAATATACAGATGATTGTTTCCTAATTACAAAGGAAATAAGAACTTTTCCATTCTATACAAAATTTATCTATTGAGGCAAATCTTTAATTGATGCAAAGTTACCCTAGTCTTTACAAAGTTCCCTGTAAGCTTATTATTTAGATTATTTCATTCAATTTTAGAAAAGTTTTTTTAATTGTTTAGATTTAAGATCATTCAAACTAGTCTAGAATTATAAAATTTTTTCTTTTTGGTAAAGTAAAATTGAATCTGTCAAAACGGAGAATTGAATTATGTAACATTATAAAATCTGAGTGAGTACCTACCATGTACCAGAGTGTAAACAATCTATGCATTGGAAAACTAAAAACATCAGAGCTACGTGTGTATCAATAGGCTCTGCAACAAAGCTAGTTTCAACATTTTGTTTAAAAGATGAGCACTTGGCAATTTTAGCATAGTTACCTTCTGATACGAAAAGCTAGTTCTATTCCAGTCTATTTCTGAAAAGTGGTTCCTCGAACGGATCCAGTGGAGGCGGGAGCCTGTAGCTCAGAGGGGATTAGAGCACGTGGCTACGAACCACGGTGTCGGGGAATGGAATCCCTCCTCACCACCCACAATCAATCATCTCTAAAGGAAATGTCCCTTATATTTTGTTTTAAGGGAGTCAGCATGTAATTTCAAGCATAGACCAAACCCGAGTAGAGCTTTAGTATATGAAAAAGGGCACTTGACCAAAAAGGGTGAGCACTTAGCCCAATCAAAGACACTTGCAGATAAACAAATTTCAACAGTAAATTCAAAAACCAACAGTATCAAGCCACTCATGTTTAGGAGCAATACTGGCTAGTCCAAGATAAGCAGCTATCCTATTATAAAAATAGCCAGCTACTAGAGGCAATAGTTAGCCTAGTCTGAAAGCAAAAAGAAAATATTCTACAAGTATGATCCTGCAAGGCAGAGAATGTCCATGTTATAGCATCAAACCGGCCCACCCACAGTCATAGCAAGGGAATGTGTGAAACATCCCCATTAGCATCACAACATACTATGTGCAACAGAGTATGTGAATCATAAAGCATGAACTAGAATGTGTGAAGCAGCATAGCAGAACCACACCAAGTGATAGAGCTAGTTATCTCTACACATAGAAAACTAGTAATGCCCGGAACACTGATAATATGCAGAGTACCTCCAAGTCAACCTATGACATGAGTAGTAAGACTCATGGTATAATATCTCCACAAGGAACAACGCTGGCTAGCATCGGCCTCATCCAAAAAGGGCAGCTACTACAGGAAATATTCAAACAATTCGTTTTTGAAAGCATATAAGCTGCAAAAAAATAGTTCAGCAGTCTGAGCCTGCAATTCAAAAAGTATGCATGCCAAAGCAACAGACGATGAGACCTCGTATAATCATAGCAAGAGGATGTGTGAAACTGCACTAGTAGCAGCATATCATAATATGTGCATCATAGTATGTGAATCATACTGATGAACATCTCAGAATGTGTGAAGTAGCATATCAAAACCTTCTACATGCAATCAAGAGAATCCTCTAGAGGCACACAGCAACCTACAAATCCACAAACCCCATCCACAATATGCAGGGTACCCTCACGTCAGCAAAGAAATAAGTCTCATGGTAAAAATACCTCTAGAGGATTTTGCCAAGCAATATCTAGGTCCATGTCTTGTGGACACATATTACCCACTAATCGTTAGAAGTGAAATTCCAAAGGACATCTATCAAAAAGAGATGTAAGCATATAAAGTCCCTAATACAGAGCTCCTATGTTAACAATACCTACAGCATACTAGTATTCAGACCCTATCTGCCCCAGTGTTTACCATACATCATGAAGCCAAGTAGATTATTTAGTACATACTAGTATTCAGACCCTATCTGCCCCAGGGTTTACCATACATCATGAAGCCAAGTAGATTATTTAGTACATAAGCCAAAGGTTCAAATGTGTAACCATTCTGATGAGATCAGATAACGGCATGTAGTCTATACAAGTAATGCATTCCACAAGCAATTATCTCTTATGTGTTATGTAATCTTTAGTGAAAAGCAAAGGGTTTTATAATAGAGCTCCATTATCCAAATTAAAGACATTGTGCAACCACATTAGGTAAAAACAAAAATTCAAATATACATTGCACCTGTGAAGAAGGCGCACCGATCATAGTAAGCAATAGAGCCATGATCACAAAACATACCCAAAGGGCTAAGTGGAGTAAGCAATACACAAGCAAACTAGTGAGTGTGTGCCACTCACCCCAAATTTATCTTGATTTATAGCAAATCCTCAGTCGAGGCATATTCATGCATCAGCAGCCCATGTGGCCTCTCATCATTGCAGGCATATAGTGAAGCCTTAAATAGAGCAGTCCAAAAGCAAAAAGGGTGCCATCATCTTTTTTGTGTAGTGTAGGTTCAATATGATAACAATAAAGTTACTCAAATTGTGTCCAATAAGTTATAATTTGGGACTCCTCCAAGTCAACGTATATAGCCTGGTGCCCACATTAAAGTAAAAAGGTTATCCCAAGCAATAAATAAAAAATATTTGACATTGAGACAGGTATGATGTGTGTATTGTGTGTGTGTGTGTGTGTGTGTGTGTGTGTGTGTGTTCTATAGATGAAAATCCAAGAGAAGCTAAAAAGAAATCTCAACTCATACCAGAAAATGAATGAAACAAAAATTCTAGCCTTTAGTCATTAAGTGACCCAATAATGGGTTAAAGAACATGTTCAACACTACCCACAAGTTCCCAAAATTCTATGAGAAACAGGTTAAAAAATTCAAGGGTCTAATAAAATCCCTTAGTTTAGAAAAATTAGGTAGCAAAATTGTATAAGTTAAGAGAGATATAGGTGTGTGTGTACCCACCCCTGACCCGGGCATAGGCTCCACACAAGTGGAGCGATAGGCTACCACTTGCGTGGATAGCCTATTGCCCACCAAAAGATATTGATGTGTGAAGACTGACTACATTGGGAAGCCTTAGTTAGGCTCTTTGGCAATGTTTGCCATACATATATATTCCAGTTGGAATCCATTGGCTATGTCGCCAAGTAAATGCACTGATGACCTACATGTAAACTGTTAAAGAGAGAAGGAAAAGTGGTTCCTGGAATGGATCCAGTGGAGGCGGGGGCCTGTAGCTCAGGGGATTAGAGCACGTGTCGGGGGTTGGAATCCCTTCTCACTCACAATCAATCATCTCTAAATGAAATGTCCCTTATATTTTGTTTTAAGGGAGTCGGCATGTAATTTCGGGCATAGACCAAATCTGAGTAGAGCTTTAGTATATGAAAAAGGGCACTTGGCCAAAAAGGGTGAGCACTTAGCCCAATCAAGGACACTTGCAGAAGATAAACAAATTTCAACAGTAAATTCAAAAACCACCACCAGTATCAAGCCAGTCATGTTTAAAGGCAATACTGGCTAGTCCAAGATAAGCAGCAATCGTATTATCAACAAAAAGGCCAGCTACTAGAGGCACTAGTGAAGACTGAGTAGATAGCCTATTGCCCACCAAAAGATATTAATGTGTGAAGACTGAGTAGACTGGGAAGCCTTAGTTAGGCTCTTTGGCAATGTTTGCCATACATATATATTCCATTTGGAATTCACTGGCTATGTTGCCAGGTAAATGCAGTGAGACCTGCATGTAAACTATTAAACAGAGAAGGAAAAGAATATTTTTGAAGGTAGACTACCTATACCCAGCCCACCAAAGGCACTATGGCTATGAGTCAAGCTCCAACCTCAATCTAGAGACAAGCAATTCTATCTTTATGACTATCGGCCAGAGGCACAGTGATAGCAAGAATTGCTTGTAGACTTTTCTTATCCTTATCTAGCTGAGCCAAAAGCTTAACCCAATCATTAAAGGACAGGAGTTATAGAAGAGAGCCATGTTGGCACGGCTCTTGTCAAACCGAGAACACGATAATATCTTGTGCATGCCAAAACATGCTGGCACGCCTTTGACGGTGAATGGTCAGGAGGAATCTCTGACCCTCTGAAAAGGGGTAAAATCTATAAGACATAAAACAGAGTATTAGTCAAAATAAAAGTACTATTGAAGCTAGACTTCCTAGAACAAGCCAACCTAAGGTCACCACCACGGCTGTGAGCCAAGCTCCAACCACGGCTGTGAGCCAAGCTCCAACCTCAATCGGCATACAATTCAATCTTTAAGACTATCAATTTATGGTCTCCATATGAAAATCCAAGAGAAGCTAAAAAGAAATCTTAGCTCATACTAGAAAATGAATGAAACAGAAATTCTTGCCTTTAGTCATTAAGTGACCCAATATTGGGTTAAAGAACATGTTCAACACTACCAACAAGTTCCAAAAAATCTATGAGAAACAGGTTAGAAAATTCAAGGGTCCAATAAAAACCCTTAGTTTAGAAAAATTAGGTAGCAAAATTGTATAAGTTAAGAGAGATATAGGTGTGTGTGTGTACCCACCCCTGACCCGGGCATAGGCTCCACACAAGTGGAGCGATAGGCTACCACTTGCGTGGATAGCCTATTGCCCACCAAAAGATATTGATGTGTGAAGACTGAGTAGATTGGGAAGCCTTAGTTAGGCTCTTTGGCAATGTTTGCCATACATACATATTCCACTTGGAATCCGCTGGCTATGTTGCCAGGTAAATGCAGTGATGACCTGCATGAAACTATTAAACAGAGAAGGAAAAGAGTATTTTTGAAGGTAGACAACCTATACCCAGCCCACCAAAGGCACTATGGCTATGAGTTAAGCTCCAACCTCAATCTAGACAAGCAATCAATCGGCATACAATTCAATCTTTAAGACTATCGGCTAAAAGCACAATGATAGCGAGAATTGTATACGGCTGAGGTATAAAGAGTTTGAGTATGAGTATGTGGACTATCTCCAAAGAGAGTAGCCCCTGTAGCTAGAGTGTGTGTTTTCGTTTTGAACATAATACAATACCCTACACCTGAATACCAAATTCAAAAGACACTCTATACTCAAGATATGAATGGAAACATGATATATTTCATCATCTGTGTAATACATCATGTTTTTGGAGCACTGAGTGTCTCAAGTAAAACTTCAAGATGAAATTTAGCAATGTTTGCCATACATACATATTCCAGTTGGAATCCACTGGCTATGTTGCCAGGTAAATGCTGTGATGACCTTCATGTAAAGAGAGAAGGAAAAGAGTATTTTTGAAGGTAGACTACCTATACCCAGCCCACCAAAGGCACTATGGCTATGAGTCAAGCTCCAACCTCAATCTAGACAAGCAATCAATCGGCATACAATTCAATCTTTAAGACTATCAGCTAAAAGCACAATGATAGCAAGAATTGTATACGGCTGAGGTATAAAGAGTTTGAGCATGAGTATGTGGACTATCTCCGAAGAGAGTAGCCCCTTTAGCTAGAGTGTGTGTTTTCGTTTTGAACATAATACAATACCCTACAGCTGAATACCAAATTCAAAAGACACTCTATACTCAAGATATGAATGGAAACATGATATATTTCCTCATCTGTGTAATACATCATGTTTTTGGAGCACTGAGTGTCTCAAGTAAATCTTCAAGATGAGATTTAGATCTATTGAGAGAAAAAAAAACACAACAAGCCGAGGCAGATCCTCAGCAGAGAAACCCTTTTTCACACATGCAATCCAAAGAAGGTGAGTCCTATTACCTGCATCCATACAAATAGACAAACAAAAGTGTTAGTATGGATATGTCTTGCAGGTGTCAAGAGACTCAACCACTTGTCATCAATGTCACTCACAACACTACACATGTCATAGGTCTCTATATAGTAAAGAAATTCACAACACAAGTTATATCAAGAAAGCAAGTTGTACCCAATCAATGCGGCCATTGATTGGACCAAGAGCATTGAGAGAATACCATTATCAGAATTAAGATTTCTCTTTTATCACTCTACGCCAAACCCATCTTACTCACTATATTAGAGCTATCTATAGATTCAGAATCTTTGTAGAAAAAATTTGAATCCTAATGCCAACCCTGTTTGGTCAAAAAATCTTAATATGTACCTGTGGAATATATAGATGATTGTTTCCTAATTACAAAGGAAATAAGAACTTTTCCATTCTATACAAAATTTGCCTATTGAGGGAAATCTTTAATTGATGCAAAGTTACACAAAATTCCCTGTAAGCTTATTATTCATATTATTAATTTATTCAGTTTTAGAAAAGTTTTTTTTAATTATTTAGATTAAGATCATCCAAACTAATCTAGAATTATAAAATTTTATCTTTTTGGTAAAGTAAAAGTGAATCTGTCAAAACAGTGAATTGAATTGTGTAACATTATTAAATCTGAGTGAGTATCTACCATGTACCAAAGTGTAAATCTGATTGAGTATCTACCATGTACCAAAATGTAAACAATCTATGCAAGAAGTAATTTGGAAAACTAAAAACATCAGAGCTACGTGTGTATCAATAGGCTCTGCAACAAAGCTAGTTTCAACATTTTGTTAGAAAGATGAGCACTTGGCAGAGGACATCTATCCCAAAGAGATGAAAGCAAATAAAGTCCCTAAGACAGAGCTCTCATGTTAACAATACCTACAACATACTAGTAATCAGACCCTATCTGCCCCAAGTAGTAAGCCAGGGTTTACCATACATCATGAAGCCAAGTAGATTATTTATTACATAAGCCACAGGTTCAGATGTGTAACCATTCTGATGAGATCAGATAACGGCATATAGTCTGTACAAGTAATGCATTCCACAAGCAAATATCTCTTATGTGCTATGTAATCATTAGTGAAAAGCGAAGGGTTTTATAATAGAGCTCATTATCCAAATTAAAGACATTGTGCAACCACATTAGGTAAAAAAAGAAATTCAAATATACATTGCACCTGTGAGGAAGGCGCACCGATCATAGTAAGCAATAGAGCCATGATCACAAATCATATCGAAAGGGCTAAGTGAGGGACCTGAGTAAGCAATACACAAGCAAACTAGTGAGTGTGTGCCACTCACCCCAAATTTGTCTTGATTTATAGCAAATCCTCAATCGAGGAATCTTCATGCATCAGCAACCCATGTGGCCTCTCATCATTGCAGGCATATAGTGGAGCCTTAAATAGAGTAGTCTAAAAGCAAAAAGGGAGCCATCATCTTCTCTGTGTAGTGTTACCCATCTCCTCATTGTAGAGCCGGAGTTAGGTTTAATATGATAACAATAAAGTTACTCAAATTGTGTTAACCAATAAGTTATATTTTGGGACTCCTCCAAGTCAAAGTATATAGCCTGGTGTACACATTAAAGTAAAAAGGTTATCCCAAGCAATAAATAAAAAAGATTGGACATTATGACATGTATGATGTGTGTATTGTGTGTGTGTGTGTGTATTGTGTGTGTGTGTGTGTGTTCTATACCAATAAAAAAGCCAAACTCATTTATGGTCACAAATGGAAATCCAAGAGAAGCTAAAAAGAAATCTCAGCTCATACCAAAAAATGAATGAAACAGAAATTCTAGCCTTTAGTCATTAAGCGACCCAATATTGGGTTAAAGAACATGTTCAACACTACCCACAAATTCCCAAAATTCTATGAGAAACAGGTTAGAAAATTCAATGATCCAATAAAAACCCTTAGTTTAGAAAAACCCTTAGTTTAGAAAAACTAGGTAGCAAAATTATACAAGTTAAGAGAGATATAGGTGTGTGTGTACCCACCCCTAACCCGGGCATAGACTCCACACAAGTGGAGCGATAGGCTACCACTTGCGTGGATAGCCTATTGCCCACCAAAAGATATTGATGTGTGAAGACTGAGTAGACTGGGAAGCCTAGGTAGGTTCTTTGGCAATGTTTGCAATACATATATATTCCAGTTGGAATCCATTGGCTATGTTGCTAGGTAAATGCAGTGATGTCCTGCATGTAAACCATTAAACAGAGAAGGAAAAGAGTATTTTTGAAGGTAGACTACAGCCCACCAAAGGCACTATGGCTATGAGTCAAGCTCTAACCTCAATCTAAAGAAGCAATTCTATCTTTAAGACTATCGGCCAGAGGCACAGTGATGGCGAGAATTGTTTGTAGACTTTCCTTATCCTTATCTAGCTCAGCCGAAAGCTTAACCCAATTATTAAAGGACAGGAGTTGTAGAAGAGAGCCATGTTGGCACGGCTCTTGTCGAACCGAGGACACGATAATATCTTGTGTGTAAGATCCCTGTCCCCACCGCGCAACGGATTTGGGGTGCTAGCAGCGGAAGTAGCACATCTTGCGCAGGGCTGGGCCCCACACTCGGGGCCTCGCCCACGGATATCCGGACAGGTGACTAATTCCTCGATTCTTCCAACCCGAACTCGGAAAATCTTCTCTTGCCCGGAAAGCACGGGCGATTCCACCAGGATAACTTTTCCCTAACGTAGTCAAAAGCCTTAACTAAATGAGCTCATCTGACCGAACCCATAAGTCTCATAGTCAGATCAGGGAAAAAGACTGTACTTGGATCATAGAGATCAATGCTTTTTTCCTCATTGAGAGGCACAGCTGTTGATTCTTTTCCATAGAATAATTTTTGTCCGGGATTTACTTCATCTATCGAACTAAAGAGAAATTGAGTCTCGATTTACGGATCCATCAGTCTAGCCTAACCCCATCCAATCCCATGGGTTAGGCAACCGCCCAACCACTGTACTGTAGTGATGGGAGCCAATTAGGAATTTGGTTAGGTTTTGTCCCGGTTACTAGGGAAAAGAGTTCCCAGGCCCCCTAGCCGGATTTTCAAGCAAATTTAACTCCAGTCACACCACTTACACACCCAATATGAAATTGCCTTTTTCCTAGATTCAAATGTATTTAATTCAATCATTTAATGAAATCATAGTGTTACTAATCATAAACTTCCAAGTATCCGGTTGAATCTTAATTTCCAATCATTCCTTCATCGGAGTATCTATGGCATCATTGGCAACCAGAACGCTCACCACCTGTTCACTCAGGGGCCTTTTCTATAGTTCCTAGCTCATAGTACCCGGCAGATAATCACTTATAAAAATCAAGATGGAATCCTCATTGAAGATCAGCAAGATCAACCAACAGATCCATATAAGAGAGCTATGGACTCATCAGTTGAGGACCAGCAAAGTCAATCAACTAGATCCATACTCGGTTTCAGAAAACCACTCTTACTCCTTGTTCCAATATCTTCCACGACGCACGTGTGGGTATCTTCGGCGACCCAGAGCTCGAGCACTGTATGGTCAGCACCCTCTAGGATCCTTCGCAAGTCACCTAGCACTTCACTCATAGGCCGCTTCCTTGGTCCCTCATCCACCGTACCGGAAGCTCACCATTTAAATCAAACCGAGGCTGGTGGTCAAGACCTCAACCGACCTTGCTACGCGAGACGTCCTCCATTGACTCTCCATCAGCAGTTGCAACTTTATCAGTTAGGTCTCCATGACCTTAATCACAAGACGGTCAAAATGCTTCCCCAGCATACTTGACATAAAACAGTCGTTTACAAACAGGTCATAAATACAGTTTCTATAATGAACTCATGTCTTTCCAGATTGTTCCACATCAATCCATATTACTTAACCCAATTCCAAATCATATGTGTATCCATTCTTGACCAAATACATCATTTTCCATCCCATCACATCAGATTCATTCACTTCACATAACATCCATTCCTATGTTTCTTAATTTACATTACGTCTCATCACATCCATTTCTCATTACATCTCATTCGTTCACATCTTATATTATTCATTCACATTCTGATTCACATGACATCTCATCTCATCCATTCGCTCATATCGACTTCATATCCATTCACATACATTTTTGCATTCATTATTCCACATTCGTACATCCACATTCACATCTACATCCATACATCCATTTTCACATCCACATTCATACATCCACATCCACATCCATATATCCACATCCACATCCATATATCCACATTCACATCTACATCCATATATCCATTTTCACATCCACATTCATACATCCACATCGATACATCCATTTCCACATCCATATTTATACATCTGCCTCCACATCCATACATCCACATCCATACATCCACATCCACATCCACATCCACATTCACATCTACATCCATACATCCATTTTCACATCTACATCCACATCCACATCCACATTCACATCTACATCCATACATCCATTTTCACATCTACATCCACATTCTTACATCCACATTCACATCTACATTCATACATACACATCTATATCCACATCCATACATCCACATCTATATCCACATCCATACATCCACATCTATATTCATACATCCACATCCACATTCATACATCCATATCCACATCCACATCGCCATTCACATTCATACATCCACATCCACATTCATACATCCACATCCACATCCACATCCACATCCATACATCCATTTTCACATCCATATTCATACACCCACATCCACATCTACATCCATACATCCATTTTCACATCTACATCCACATTCATACATCCACATTCATATCTATATCCATACATCCATACATCCACATCCACATCCATATCCACATCCATACATCTATATCATACATTCACATCCGTGTTCACATTCATACATCCACATCCATACATCCATATCCACATCCATATCCACATTCACACATCCACATTCACATTCACATACATCCACATTCTTACATCCATATCCACATTCACATTCACATACATCCACATTCTTACATCCATATCCACATTCACACATCCACATTCACATTCACATACATCCACATTCTTACATCCATATCCACATCCACATTCTTACATCCATATCAACATCCATATCCTTATCCACATTCCATATCTACATTCATACATCCACATCTACATTCATACATCCACTTCCATACATACACATCCATATTCATACATCCATATCCACATCCACATCCATACATCCACATCTACACCCATACATCCATTTTCACATCTACATCCACATTCATACATCCACATTCACATCTACATCCATACATCCACATCCATATCCACATCCATATCCACATCCATACATCTATATCATACATTCACATTCGCGTTCACATTCATACATCCACATCCATATATCCATTTCTACATTCCCATTCATATAACCACATACGCCTTCACATCTATTCTTTTACATCACATCCATTCTCGTCGTATCACAACCCATATACATCTTATCCCATCAGATATACTTACCTCATCCCATACACATCTTATCACATCCTAACTCATCTTATCACATCCTAACTCATCCCATATGCATCTTATCACATCCTATCACTTCTCATACACATCTTATCACATCCTATCACTTCCCATATGCATCTTATCACATCCTATCACATCTCATACGCCTCTTATCACATCCTATCACATCTCATACGCATCTTATCACATCCTATCACCTCTCATACACATCTTATCACATCCTAGCACATCTCATATGCATCTTATCACATCCTATCACTTCTCATACACATCTTATCACATCCTAGCACATCTCATACACATCTTATCACATCCTATCACTTCTCATACACATCTTATCACATCCTAGCATATCTCATACACATCTTATCACATCCTATCACTTCTCATACACATCTTATCACATCCTAGCACATCTCATACACCTCTTATCACATCCTATCACATCTCATACGCATCTTATCACATCCTATCACTTCTCATACACATCTTATCACATCCTAGCACATCTCATACACCTCTTATCACATCCTATCACATCTCATACGCATCTTATCACATCCTATCACTTCCCATACGCATCTTATTAGGCATAAAGATAACTTTAGTAGGAATAACACTTTTATAATAATCCTTTTATGCATTTTACTATGCATAAATTTCAATTTAATGAGAATAATACTTTCAAAATGAAAATAAATCTTTTATACATCTTTCTATGCATAAATATCCATCTTAATGAAATTAACACTTTTAGAATAAATCTTTTATGCATCTATCTATGCATAAAATCAAAATTGATAAGAATAACTCTTTTGAATTAAAAATAAAATTCTTTATGCATCTTTCTATGCATAAAATCAAAATTGATAAGAATAACTCTTTTGAATTAAAAATAAAATTCTTTATGCATCTTTCTATGCATAAAATCAAAATTGATGAGAATAACACTTTTGGGTTAAAATAATTTCTTTATGCATCTTTCCATGCATAAATCCAATTTAGTAGGAATTACACTTTTAGAATAAAAGAATTTCTCTTATGCATCTAATTTGTGCATAAAATCCAATTATGATGAAAATCTCACTTTTAATATAAAAAAATCTTTTATGCATATGTTTATGCATACAAATCATTTATGATGAAAATCATTCTTTTGATATAAAAGAACTTCTTTTATGCATCTATTTTTTGCATAAAATTCTTTATGATGAAAATCACACTTTTAATATATAAAAAATTTCTTTTATGCATCTACTTATGCATAAAAATCAATTATGATAAAAATCACACTTTTATAAATAAATATTTCTAGTGTACATTTTTCTATGTCTAGAATGAAAATAACCCTTTAAAAATACTCATACGATGGGGATTACTCTTTTTAACATAAAATTTAATTACTAGAAATTCTCTTTTTCTTAATTCATCAATTATGCATAACATAAAAATCAATTTCTCCATGGTTACAATGAAATTCTTTCAATTAATTTAGGATGATAATTCCTAGAATATGGTAGAGAGATATAGGTGTGTGTGTGTACCCACCCCTGACCCGGGCATAGGCTCCACACAAGTGGACCGATAGGCTACCACTTGCGTGGATAGCCTATTGCCCACCAAAAGATATTGATGTGTGAAGACTGAGTAGACTGGGAAGCCTTAGTTAGGCTCTTTGGCAATGTTTGCCATACATACATATTCCACTTGGAATCCACTGGCTATGTTGCCAGAAATGCAGTGATTCCCTGCATGTAAACTGTTAAACAGAGAAGGAAAAGAGTATTTTTGGCAATGTTTGCCATACATACATATTCCACTTGGAATCCACTGGCTATGTTGCCAGAAATGCAGTGATGCCCTGCATGTAAACTGTTAAACAGAGAAGGAAAAGAGTATTTTTGAAGGTAGACAACCTATACCCAGCCCACCAAAGGCACTATGGCTATAAGTCAAGCTCCAACCTTAATCTAGACAAGCAATCAATCGGCATACAATTCAATCTTTAAGACTATCGGCGGCTAAAAGCCTAATGATAGCGAGAATTGTATACGGCTGAGGTATAAAGAGTTTGAGTATGAGTATGTGGACTATCTCCAAAGAGAGTAGCCCCTGTAGCTAGAGTGTGTGTTTTCGTTTTGAACATAATACAATACCCTACAGCTGAATACCAAATTCAAAAGACACTCTATACTCAAGATATGAATGGAAACATGATATATTTTATCATCGGTGTAATACATCATGTTTTTGGAGCACTGAGTGTCTCAAGTAAAATTTCAAGATGAAATTTAGCAATGTTTGCCATACATACATATTCCAATTGGAATCCACTAGCTATGTTGCCAGGTAAATGCCGTGATGACCTGCATGTAAACTGTTAAAGAGAGAAGGAAAAGAGTATTTTTGAAGGTAGACTACTTATACCCAGCCCACCAAAGGCACTATGGATATGAGTCAAGCTCCAACCTCAATCTAGACAAGCAATCAATCGGCATACAATTCAATCTTTAAGACTGTCAGCTAAAAGCACAATGATAGCAAGAATTGTATACGGCTGAGGTATAAAGAGTTTGAGTATGAGTATGTGGACTATCTCCAAAGAGAGGGGCCCCTTTAGCTAGAGTGTGTGTTTTCGTTTTGAACATAATACAATACCCTACAGCTGAATACCAAATTCAAAAGACACTCTATACTCAAGATATGAATGGAAACATGATATATTTCATCATTTGTGTAATACATCATGTTTTTGGAGCAGTGAGTGTCTCAAGTAAATCTTCAAGATGAGATTTAGATCTACTGAGAGAAAAAAAACACAACCAGCCAAGGCAGATCCTCGGCGCAGAGAAACCCTTTTTTCACACATGCAATCCAAAGAAGGTGAGTCCTGTTACCTGCATCCATACAAACAAACAAACCAAAGTGTTAGTCTGGATGTGTCTTGCAGGTGTCAAGGGACTCAACCACTTGTCATCAATGTCACTCAACACTACACATGTCATAGGTCTCTATATAGTAAAGAAATTCACAACACAAGTTATATCAAGAAAGCAAGTTGTACCCAATCAATGCGGCCATTGATTGGACCAAGAGCATTGAGAGAATACCATTATCAGAATTAAGATTTCTCTTTTATCACTCTAAGCTAAACCCATCTTACTCACTATATCAGAGCTATCTGTAGATTCAGAATCTTTGTAGAAAAAATTTGAATCCTAATTCCAACCCTGTTTGGTCAAAAAATCTTAATATGTACCTATGGAATATACAGATGATTGTTTCCTAATTACAAAGGAAATAAGAACTTTTCCATTCTATACAAAATTTTCCTATTGAGGGAAATCTTTAATTGATGCAAAGTTACACAAAATTCCCTGTAAGCTTATTATTCATATTATTAATTTATTCAGTTTTAGAAAAGTTTTTTTTATTGTTTAGATTTAAGATCACCCAAACTAGTCTAGAATTATAAAATTTAATCTTTTTGGTAAAGTAAAAGTGAATCTGTCAAAACAGAGAATTGAATTGTTTAACATTATAAAATCTGAGTGAGTACCTACCATGTACCAGAGTGTCAACAATCTATGCAAGAAGTAATTTGGAAAACTAAAAACATCAGAGCTACGTGTGATAGGATGTGAAAATAGTTTTAACAAAGCTAGTTTCAACATTTTGTTAGAAAGATGAGCACTTGGCAATTTTAGCATAGTTACCTTCTTGATAAGAAAAGTTGGTTCTATTCAAAGCTATTTCAGAAAAGTGGTTCCTAGAACAGATCCAGTGGAGGCGGGGGTGGTAGCTCAGGGGATTAGAGCACGTGGCTACGAACCACACGATGTCAGGAGTTCGAATCCCTCCTCGCCCACAATCAATCATCCCTAAATGAAATGTCCCTTATATTTTGTTTTAAGGGAGTTGGCATGTAATTTCGGGCGTAGACCAAATCCGAGTAGAGCTTTAGTATATGAAAAAGGGCACTTGGCCAAAAAGGGTGAGCAATTAGCCCAATCAAGGACACTTGCAGATAAACAAATTTCAATAGTAAATTCAAAAACCAACAGTATGAAGCCACTCATGTTTAGGAGCAATACTGGCTAATCCAAGATAAGCAGCAATCCTATTATAAAAAAGGCCAGCTACTAGAGGCAATAGTTAGCCTAAACAATCAAAAATACTACAAGCAACAAGAATTAATTCTACAAGTATGATCCTGCAAGGCAGAAAATGTCCATGTTATAGCATCAAACCAGCCCACCCATAGTCATACCAAGGGAATGTGTGAAATAGCCCCATTAGCATCATAATATACTATGTGCAACAGAGTATGTGAATCATAAAGCATGAACTAGAATGTGTGAAGCAGCATAGCAGAACCACACCAGGTGATAAAGCTAATTCTCTGCACATAGAAAACTAGTAATGCCCGAAACACCAATAATATGCAGGGTACCTCCAAGTCAACCTATGACATGAGTAGTAAGACTCATGGTATAATATCTCCACAAGGAACAACGCTGGCTAGCATCGGCCTCATTTAGAAAGGGCAGCTACTATAGGCAATATTCAAATAATCCATTTTTGAAAGCATATAAGCTACGAAAAATAGTTCAGCAGTCTGAGCCTGTAATTCAAAAAGTATGCATGCCAAAGCAACAGACGACGAGACCTCCTCTAATCATAGCAAGAGGATGTGTGAAACTGCACTAGTAGCAGCATATCATAATATGTGCATCATAGTATGTGAATCGTACTGATGAATATCTTAGAATGTGTGAAGCAGCTTATTAAAACCTTCTACGTGCAATCAAAATAATCCTCTAGAGGCACACAACAACCTACGAATCCAGAAACCCCATCCAATATGCAGTGTACCCTCACGTCAACAAAAGAAATAAGTCTCATGGTAAAAATACCTCTGTAGGATTTTGCCAAGCAATATCTAGGTCCATGTCTTGTGGACACGTATTACCCATTAGTCATTAGAAGTGAAAGTCCAGAGGACATCTATCCCAAAGAGATGAAAGCAAATAAAGTCCCTAATACAGATCAATTGGTTTGGTGTGCTGATGGAGTCACCAATGGAGATTGAAGAAAGAGGAAAGCTCCAATTTCTTCAATTTGGAGAGAATTTTAGAGAATAGTAAAAATTAGCATTATTTCAGCATAATTTTGGCATAGTATAATTCTCCTATTTTTTTTACAAAGACTCAGGTTCTATTTATAAGAGAGGGAGGCTCTAACCAAGACCAATTGATTTCTAGAATTTTCTAGATTTCAGTTTGGTTGAATTTGGACTAGATTTGGTCCTAGTTTGGTTCCTTTTTAATTCGGTTTTGATTCGGTTTGATCCAAGAGAGAGGAGAGATAAAAATATCACATTATTTTTGAGTTTAAACTCATTCAAGCATGTGAAGTATGCACCTCCTTGAAGGGACTCCCCTTCCTTACATATGTGTCAAAATGGAATGATTATACCCAAAATATCTCTTTTTTTTAGTAATACTCATAGTTTTTTACTAATACCCCTTGTACATAGTCAACTCTTCATCTTATGTGAGCATTTACTCATTTTTGGGTAATTTCTTTTACAAATTAGATTTATCTCATCCCCACACATGGATTGATCTTATTGGCCCATAGGAACCTTAATTTAAAATTTCGAAAAAATCTTGACCCTCAGGATAATGCCTCTTAAGCAGATTATACTTGATTTCTAATGCACCTTCTGGAAATCTTTTTGAACTTCTGTTTCAGGGGAACTTATATTAATAGGATGAGAAATTTTTCTATCCAAAAATATTCAAAATCTAAATAATCTCTCTCTAGAATATTTTCTCTCTCTAGGCCAAAACGGCGGGTAGAAACAAGATCTTTGATATTTCTGAAGAGGGATTTGACTACAGGGGAAGATACTGGACATCCTAAGAGGTTGGGGAGGAATCTTACATTGTGCTTCTTTGGTCTTGATGCATGCCAAAACATGCTAGCAGGCCTTTGATGACGGATGGTTTTAGGAGGAATCTCTGCCCCACTGAAAAGGGGTAAAATCTATGAGATATAAAACAGAGTATTAGTTAAAAGAAAGGTACTATTGAAGCTAGACTTCCTAAAACAAGCCGACCTAAGGGCACCACGGCTGTGAGCCAAGCTCCAACCTCAATCGGCATACAATTCAATCTTTAAGACTATCCGGCGAAAAGCACAATGATAGCAAGAATTGTATACGACTAAGGTATAAAGAGTTTGAGTATGAGTATTTGGACTATCCCCAAAGAGAGTAGCCCCTGTAGCTAGAGTGTGTGTTTTTAAACATAATACAATACCCTACAGCTGTACCCTATAGCTGAATACCAAATTCAAAAGACACTCTATACTCACGATATGAAAGGAAACATGATATATTTCATCATCTGTGTAATATATCATGTTTTTGGAGCACGGAGTGTCTCAAGTAAAACTTCAAGATGAGATTAAAATCTAGTGAGAGAAAAAAAACACAACAAGTCGAGGCAGATTCTCCGCAGAGAAACCCTTTTTCACACATGCAATCCACAGAAGGTGAGTCCTGTTACCTGCATCCATACAAACAAACAAACAAAAGTGTTAGTCTGGATGTGTCTTGCAGGTGTTAGGAGACTCAACCACTTGTCATCATCAATGTCACTCACAACACTACACATGTCATAGGTCTCTATATAGTAAAGAAATTCACAACACAAGTTATATCAAGAAAGCAAGCTGTACCCAATCAATGCAGCCATTGATTAGACCAAGAGCATTGAGAGAATACCATTATCAGAATTAAGATTTCTCTTTTATCAGTTTAAGCCAAACCCATCTTACTCACTATATCAGAGCTATCTATAGATTCACAATCTTTGTAGAAAAAATCTGAATCCTAATTCCAACCCTGTTTGGTCAAAAAAAATCTGAATCCTAATTCCAACCCTGTTTGGTCAAAAAATCTTAATATGTACATGTAGAATATATAAATGATTGTTTCCTAATTACAAAGGAAATAAGAACTTTTCCATTCTATACAAAATTTGTTTATTGAGGCAAATCTTTAATTGATGCAAAGTTACACAAAGTTTCCTGTAAGCTTATTATTCATATTATTAATTTATTCAGTTTTAAAAAAGTTTTTTTTATTGTTTAGATTTAAGATCATCCAAACTAGTCTAGAATTATAAAATTTAATCTTTTTCGTAAAGTAAAAGTGAATCTGTCAAAACAGAGAATTGAATTGTGTAACATTATAAATGTACTAGAGTGTAAACAATCTATGCAAGAAGTAATTTGGAAAACTAAAAACATCAGAGCTACGTGTGTATCAATAGGCTCTGCAACAAAGCTAGTTTCAACATTTTGTTAAAAGATGAGCACTTGGTGATTCAACAAGATTAAAGCCTTAACCCACATCATGTTATCTCTTTTTAACTTATTTATGTTACTCAAATTTTCATACATGTATTTTTATTCTTTATTTTTCACATTTCATCAAATGTTGATATCCGTCACTCTTGCAAAGCTCTCTGTTTATTGTACTTTGCTATGTTTGTTCAAGTCTTTTTTCCCCTATTGATAGTCTAGGAAATCAAGTATGAATACATCTTCATGGAAGTTTTTTTGAGTTAATTGTAATTTAGCTTGTTATGTGTTTACTCAGGTAGGATGTCAGAATGTTTCTCTCATAAAATCAAATTAACTATTTGGCCAATGATGATCATATCTCATACTCAACTATCATGGAAGTTGAGTGAGATTGGATAGATTCTAATACTAAAACATCCTCTCTCTCTCTCTCTCTCTCTCTCTCTCTCTCTCTCTCTCTCTCTCTCTCTTCGCTTCTCTCTCTGTTGTTCGGTTCCTTCTTTGTCTTCGCTCCCTTTCCCCACCTGCCCTCTCTCTCTTCGCTTCTCTCTCTGCTGTTTGCTTCCTTCTCTGTCTCTCTTCGCCCCCTTTCCCCATCCGCCCTCTCTCTCTTCGCTTCTCTCTCTGCGCCTTCTCTGTTGTTCGCTTCCTTCTCTATCTTCATCCCTTTTCCCCACTCGCTTCTCTCTCTGTTGTTCGCTTCCTTCTCTGTCTTCGCACCCTTTCCCCAGTCGCCCTCTCTCTCTTCGCTTCTCTCTCTGTGCCTTCTTTGCTGTTTGCTTCCTTCTCTGTCTTCGCCCCTTTTCCCCACCCACCCTCTCTCTCTTCGCTTCTCTCTCTGTGCCTTCTCTGTCTTCGACCGTTTTCCCGACCTGCCCTTGCTCAGGCCCCCAAGGCAGCAACATACTACTTGCTGCTAATTGGAGAATGAATTCATGATATGTATATGGTGAGCATTGTGTTTAAGGGTTACATGCATGTTACTTCAAGAGGTGTTGAGCATAGAAAGGGATAAATCCCAAGGGTTGAGGGGTAGTAAAGAAGCATACAACGTGGGATCAACCTTCCCAAGAGGAAGAGGAGGTCGAGGTCATGGAAGGGGCCAATCAATGCAAAGCCAACGTGAAAACTCTTCATTTGGGCATCAAGGACAACAATAAGAGAGGTTTAATCACAAACTTATAACTATAGAGGAAAGGGAACTTTCAAACCATCCAACAACAATGGAATGCAAAGAATAGTCCCTTGTTATTATTGTGGAAAAGATGGACATATTAAGAGGGATTGTTGCATCAAGCAAGAAGTAGAATAAGCTAATGGAGCAAGAGGAAGAGGCAGAAACTTTTCCCAACCGAGGAAGGCAATCATCACGTAGAGTTTTTAGTTCACCTTTATGGGTCGAGTCTACACGGTGGATGGTGGATTATGACCACTAACCTACGTGGTCATGTCATGGCCGCCCTGCGTATTGGTAAGTATAGTTTAATAGTGTTTAATGACATTTTTGCAAGGAGTATGGAATTCATCATCATCTTAAAACACCCTATACTCCTCAACAACCACTCCTCAACAAAATGGTGTTGCAGAGTGAAATAATTGTCTGTTACTTGAATGTGCAAGGCGCGTTTTGAAATCAAGTAAGCTTAGCGATGGTTATCATGTTGAAGCAATCCAAAATATAGCATACTTGCAAAATAGGTCTCCAACAAAAGCATTGGAGGGTATAACTCGACAAGCAATGTTCTCCTCTCTCTCTCTCTCTCTCTCTCTCTCTCTCTCTCTCTCTCTCTCTCTCTGTGCCCGTTTCTCTCTGTGTGCCTTCTCTCTCTTCACTTCTCTGCTGTTCGCTTCGCGTCCCTCTCTGCGCCCTTGCTTCCCCACTAGCCCTTGCTTAGGCCCCCAAGGTAGCAACATACCTACCTACTGCTACTTGCCTCCCCACTTGCAACTAGCCATCTATGGGGGCCGCGAGCTAAGGAGCAAATTCAGTACTAGAAGTGGGACCCCTTCAGTCCAACATGGATAGCTCATCGGCAACAAGGACTAGAGGTGAGGAGGAGAGGAAATACAGCTTGATTTGGGCGAGCTCATAGAAGATCGGCGACCCTCATATCAAAACATGCCTCACCACCATGAGAGAAGTATGCAAAATGCAAGATACTGACATTGAGCACCTACAAAAGAAGCTTGGGGAGAACAAGGATAGTGATGACCTCTCTCTTTTTTTTGCTCCACTGAAGCTTTCACTCCCCCCTTGCTCGTGTTGCTGCCTGCACGCACACCCCCCTCCCCGCCCTCACGTCTACTCCCCCAGCCTCCTCTCCGCCCTTGCATCTGCTCCCCCCGCCTCTGCCCCTTCTCTTCAACGCACGCCCCCCCTGCCCATCTCCTTCGTGCCCCCTTGCTCCCTCCCCTTCCTCCGTGACCCGCCCCCTCCGCCTGCCTCGGCGGCCTTCTCCTCCCCCCCTTTTTGCGGGTTTTCCCCTGCCCCCCTGCCCCTTTGCCTGCCTTTGCCCTCTCCCCCCGCCTTTTCGCTTTTCCTTTGCCCTCTCCCCTTCCTCCGTGACCCGCCCCCTCCGCCTGCCTCCGCCCTCTCCCCCCCTCCCTTTCGCGTTTCCTCCGCCCCCCTGCCCTTTCGCCGCCTCTGCCTTCCTCCCCTTGGTGCAGCTCAGTTCTTGCAGGACTCTCTGTTTTTGCTTCGCCTTCGACTAAGCTTCAAACACTGATGGAGGCTCCTCCCGCCGCCCCACCTCAGAGGGACTCTTCCGCAGCCCCCTCGCCCGCCCCTGCTGAGGATACCCCCATCAAGCTTTCTCTTTCGCCAGAAGAGGAAGCGAGCCTTGCCCAGAGGTGGAATGCCTCCAGGCACATTCCACAATCTGCCGTATAGTCGGCACTCGCCCCAGCAGAGAGGGGAGATCCAAGATCTTCTCCAGGCCTGCTTTCTTGCAGATGTGGGCAAGATCCTCGACGTTCAGCTACTGGGCCATGGACACTACTAGATTGAGTTTGAGACAGCCGAGAGCGTGGCCTAGGTCCTAGCCATGAGTCCCCTTAACATCAGGGGCGCTCGGGCCTTCTTTAGACCTTGGTAGCATGGCTTCGACCCACCAGCAGGGCGGCCTAGCAGGGAGAGCGCCTATTCCATGTCACAGTTTGCTTTCTTGGACTCCGCCCGTGGGAGTACCTTCCGCTCCTTTCTTGGATAGGAGCATTGGTGGGCTCGGTGCTTGAGACTGGCCCCACAACAGCTTCAGTGGGGGTGGCTAGAGCAGCTGGCCTACCTTCGATCAGAGTTTTGGTTCCTGACATCTCCTCCCTTCCGAAGGTATTCAGCTACCTAGGATAGGGGGGATGGATCGATTAAAGAGTGGAGTTCTCGGGGCTCCCGAACCAGTGTTTTATATGCAGGCAAGTCGGCCACCTGCCCTCGCAGGAGACCCCGACCTTCACCGCTACAGTAGCAGAGCAGGCCCCCGATGGCCCACCGCGGCTCGACAGGCAGCCTCTGGGACACCTGCTCAGCCCTCAGACCTCGGATTGGCAGCCTGCACACAGGGGCACCGTAGAGGGAGATAGCCACAGCATGCCCAGAGAGACCGATGCAGCAGCAGCAGTCTCACAGTCCAGTGAGGAACAGCTTTGCTCCCCTCCAAGAGGAGACCCCAGCGCAGACTGAGGATCAAGAGATGCCAGCACCCCCTCCCTCGCCCCCACCCCCTCCCCCGTCCCCCCCTCCCGCCTCGCTTCCACCTTCACCTCCTCCCGTTTTGTCATGGCGGCTCCTTCCCCACCCCCCCTTCTCCCCCCCTCCCCCTCCGCTTGCCTCAGCTCCTCGGGAGGCCCTGGCAGTACCCTAGCGCTCACCTGCTGTCCGGCGAGCACTGAGCACCAACCTTGCTCGAGCACCACAGAGGAGACCCACCATGCCGATTCGGGCTTCACGGATATCCTCTATCCACAGTCGGCTGAGTAGTCTCGACACTAGACAGCGCTCGGAGGCTTTTGACTACTCCTTCACACGGCTTTTTGGAGCGGAGGGCCCCCATGAGCCAGCACCCCTCGAGTTCATGTGGTGATACCTCCGGCCCGAGGGGAGGAGGCACTTGATTCAGCGGTGGCCTTCTCCTTCCCTCTCTATGGCACTAGCGACCGTGATTGGACTCTGGATCTCGCTCTTAGCATTCTAAAGACTCAAGCAGTTGAGTTTTCTTACCATGTGAGCAATCTGGAGGTGACAGATGTGATAGGCCAACTCTGGGAGCTGGATCACTTCTTTGATTTCGGGAGTTCGGATGCCTCTGGGGTTCGCCACTTGGTGGTTCGCTTAGTGGTAGACCTAGCACGCGACCCTGGATATGTATGTATACACGAGGTTGCTCTCTCTGAGCGGGAGGTAGTCGCCATGGGACACAGCCACACTGGCGCTGATCCGAGATTCTTGCAGCACACCGGGTGGGTAGATTCGTAGCCACTTGGATGGGGACTATTCTCCATCCAAGCTGCTTGCGCGAAGGCCCACCGTATGGCTGAGACAGCCTCCACCTCAGCAGGTCATCCATGAGGATCATCTCATGGAATGTACAGGGCCTTGGTGGTGCACACTATGTACGTTATCGTGGTTGCTTGAGACAGGAGCTTCAGAGATGCCTGGTTGGGGGCAATATTGATATTCTGATGATGCAAGAGCACCATTTGAGTGAGAGCAGGATTCGGAGATATGGTTCCGTGATGCCTGGTAGATGGGACACATTTTGGTCTGTAGGGTTTGGCCCCTTGGGTGGGCAGGGAGTATGTATGGTCATTGCGGATGTACGGTGGCAGGCCATTGTGGATCGCGGGGTCATTGTGCCTGGTAGAGCACAGTATTTTATTCTGAGGATGCACGATAAGCTCTTTGGCGTGCTCAATGTCTATGCGCCCAACCATGCTAATGCCAGAGCAGATTTCTGGACCCTTGTTACAGATGCATTGCCCGAGGCCGCACATTGGTGTGTTGGAGGAGACTTCAACATGCTTGAGGACCTGGCCGATAGGGTGGGAGAGGCAGTCATGTTACAGTGCACGGCACGGAGCTTGCAGCTTGGGAGTGATTTTGCATGACACTGCGGATCACTGATGCATGGCAGCATGAGGCTTTCTCCCGCTCTCAGGACAGTCTTGGTTTTTCTTGTTCGGATCGCCGGGCAGGGAGGGACTAATCTATCACGGATTGATCGCTTCTATGTTGGCGACAAGTTCGGGGAGCGTGGGGCTCCGTTGGCATTCTCACTGGCACTTCTTTTTCAGACCATGTGCCAGCTATTTTGACACTTGAGAGGACATGGGAGACCAGCTTGCAGTTGAGGATCCCAAAGAGGATACTTACAGATTCCAGTCTTTCTGAGGACATTGAGAGGATATGGCATGATAGCAAGAGCTCTGACTTGGATGCAGTAGGCCAGTGTGCCTAGGGACTCATCGAGCTCAGCTCTTTTTGCACGCTGTAGCCTTGACACGGCTGGGAGAGACCCGAGTGGGAGCGTCGCTTGAGACGTAGCCTTGCTTCACTCCAGTGCCTTCAGGAGCAGCAGCCTACATGTGAGTGGGTGGCGTCCCAGTTGAGCCAGGCACGCCAAGAGGTTAGAGAGGCAGAGGAGCAGAGACATGAGCTCTACTATCATCGCCACGCCTCACAGAGTGGACGCAGCTTGGTGATAGAGTGACTGGGGAGTTCTTTGAGATTACCAAACCCCGCCATGCTCGAGCAGGTGTATGCCAGCTCAGGAGACAGGATGGCTGGTTAGCCAATGAGCTCGGGGAGATTAGAGCCATTGCCACTGAGTTTTATAGAGACCTGCTTTCAGCGGAGCCAACCATGGAGGCACGTGATGCTTGCAGACAGAATGTGTGGGCCCATGTGTAGAGGAGGGTCATAGATCGTATGCGCAGAGTTCTGGGTGAGCCAGAGGATGAGCCGTGCCATAGTTGCCCTAGGGAGAACGGATTGACGCCTACCTTTTTTATGTACTATTGGGACATTTTGGGGCCAGGCCTCCTCAGGGGCTTTCAGTATGTTCAGGACATGCTGGGATGATGCCACAGAGCTTTTCAGAGGGCTTGATCTTTCTTATCCCCAAAAGGGGGAGGGAGTGTCTGATGATATTCGATAGTGGAGACCTATTACGATCCTCAATACTGTCTACAAGGCAAGGCCTTGAGTTTGAGGATCCAGCCCTTCCTTGGGGAGCTGATTCATGCTACCCAGACAGGATTTGTCAAGGAGCGGAGTATCCTTGATAACATTTTCACCTTCTGGGAGGAGGCGACGGCTCGAGCTAGATTTCTCAGAGAGGACCTGGTCGTGATGCTTCTCGATTTTGAGAAGGCATACGATAGAGTTGATTGGGGTTTCCTAGAGGGCACTATGCTTTGCCTGGGTTTTGACCCAGTTGGCGGCTCTATATTCCAGGTTGGTTTGAGAGGACTCCAGCTCCCAGTCCGGGGTGAGGACTTGCTCGATTCTGAGTTTGCTGATGACACGAGCTTATTTTTGCATGGCCAAGAGGCCAATCTTCAGAGGGCAGAGCAATCATTACATGTTTTTGGTGTAGCTTCGGCGGGAGCATTGATCAATTGGTGCAAGACAGTGGCCTTTTGGATCAGTAGCGCTCCCGCTCCGGCATGGAGCCCAGACCCAAGTTTTAGTAGATGGATTCCTCCTGGCACAACAATGCGGTATTTGGGATGCCAGATTGGACTTGATTTGTCACCTGAGCAGCAGATCGCCCCGCTTCTGAGCATTCGAAAGAAGCTTTTGTATTGGAGTACAGCTCGGCTATCCTTGGCTGGGAGGGTGGTGGTGACAAATCAGATACTTTGCTTGGGATCACTTTTGCTGGACCTCAGTTCTCGATGCGGAAGGTGGCGATTGATGAGGGGATATGCAGCCCTTGGCTTGCTAGAGAGGCAATGCTCACAGATACAGTTTCAGGAGCCGAGGATGAATCTTTGGCTATTTGATACTCTAGTTACACCTGCACTACTGTATGGTGCCCCCATCTGGGGTCGTAGCTTATACCATAGGAGGAGATAGAGGAGAGAGCCAGCCAAGATAGATACAGTCTTACAGAGGAGGTATATGATGGGTGGAAGCCGATGGAGAGACCCCTAGTGGCGATGATCTCACGTATGATTAGGAGTAAACCATCAGTGCCACATGAGATTGTGCGGGCAGAGATGGGGCTGCACCGATAGTGAGCCCACCAAAAGATATTGATGTGTGAAGACTGAGTAGACTGGGAAGCCTTAGTTAGGCTCTTTGGTAATGTTGCAATACATATATATTCCAGTTGGAATCCACTGGCTATGTTGCCAGTGGATATATGTTTGCAATACATATATATTCCAGTTGGAATCCACTGGCTATGTTGCCAGGTAAATGCAGTGATGACCTGCATGTAAACAGAGAAGAAAAAGAGTATTTTTGAAGGTAGACTACCTATAACCAGCCCACCAAAGGCACTATGGCTATGAGTCAAGCTCTAACCTCAATCTAAACAAGCAATTCTATCTTTAAGACTATTGGCCAGAGGCACAATGATGGCGAGAATTTTTTGTAGACTTTCCTTATCCTTATCTAGCTCAGCCAAAAGCTTAACCCAATCATTAAAGGACAGGAGTTGTAGAAGAGAGCCATGTTGGCACGGCTCTTGTCAAACCAAGGACACGATAATATCTTGTGCTTCTTCGGTCTTGATGCATGCCAAAACATGCTGGCCGGCCTTTGACGGTGAATGGTTACGAGGAATCTCTACCCCTCTGAAAAGGGGTAAAATCTATGAGATATAAAACAGAGTATTAGTTAAAATAAAGGTACTATTGAAGCTAGACTTTCTAAAACAAGCCAACCTAAGGGCACCACGGCTGTGAGCCAAGCTCCAACCTCAATCGGCATACAACTCAATCTTTAAGACTATCGGCAAAAAGCACAATGATAGCAAGAATTGTATACGACTGAGGTATAAAGAGTTTGAGTATGAGTATTTGGACTATCTCCAAAGAGAGTAGCCCCTATAGCTAGAGTGTGTGTTTTGATTTTAAACATAATACAATACCCTATAGCTGAATACCAAATTCAAAAGACACTTTATACTCAAGATATGAATGGAAACATGATATATTTCATCATCTGTGTAATATATCATGTTTTGAAGCACGGAGTGTCTCAAGTAAAACTTCAAGATGAGATTTAGATCTGGTGAGAGAAAAAAAACACAACAAGCCGAGGTAGATTCTCGGCAGAGAAACCCTTTTTCACACATGCAATCCAGAGAAGGTGAGTCCTGTTACTTGCATCCATACAAACAGACAAACAAAAGTGTTAGTCTGGATGTGTCTTGCAGGTGTCAGGAGACTCAACCACTTGTCATCAATGTCACTCACAACACTACACATGTCATAGGTCTTTATATAGTAAAGAAATTCACAACACAAATTATATCAAGAAAGCAAGCTATACCCAATCAATGCAACCATTGATTAGACCAAGAGCATTGAGAGAATACCATTATCAGAATTAAGATTTCTCTTTTATCAGTTTAAGCCAAACCCATCTTACTCACTAGAAAAATATTTTCCTTTCGAGTGGGAAGATGAGATTGCATCTGATTGGCTCTATTGCTATCTTTTATAACAGCTAAGACTCTTCTTGTGTTCTTTGAGTGATACATTATTGTCATGGTGTAAGAACAAGCTGGTACCCAAAGAGGCGTAACTACTCCCATGCATTGCTCACATGCATAGAGTTGTTATAGCCCATTATGAATAGGTTTTACAGTGTTGTCAATGCTCATGTGTTTCTGCATAAAGGATGCGTACCTACATGTGGGCAGTATTGACGTGTATAGCATCAAACCAGCCACCCACAGTCATACCAAGGGAATGTGTGAAACAGCCCCATTAGCATCACAACATACTATGTGCAACAGAGTATGTGAATCATAAAGCATGAACTAGAATGTGTGAAGCAGTGTATACATGGCATGCACGAGCAGTATTTGGAGCATACACCCCTAACAACCATAAAGGCGTATCATCCCAAAAAATCTGTATCACTAGAAATCTTCCATGAACATCTTGAATCACAAGAGAAGGCTAAAATTGCGAATGAACAGCAAACATAACACCTGACTGCGAAGCAAGATGTCCGCTGTAGAAAACATGAAACCCCTTATATACATAGGCTTTGCCAGCCAACTTATGCTGCTTATGTTCAACTGCACACAAAACATCCCAACCATGACAAAAAGTTGTACGCCAAAGCCTGAACTACTTTTGGTGTGAAGAAATACCCTTTACATTCCATTGTACAATTTTCATAAGCCTTCCCATAAAAGGAATCAACAAGGCCGTGTACTAGGCCCAGGACAATCTACCAAATCATGAACCTTTTGAATTATTGCATTTTTAGACATGGTATTTGTGATCTTAGACTGCCCTTGGAGTTCCTGAGCACGTGCCGAAAGATAATGACCATCCCATGGCGAGATGACCTCACCCTTCGAACCAAACACAAGAGGCAATTGTTGTTGTGCTTCTTTTGTTAGGCGACTTCTAATAGGATAGCGTTCTACTCTATCCACCCCAAGAGCCCCTGTACCCTGAGAAAGTTGGCCTCCCAGCCTCTCAATCCTGGTCTGTTGTTGCTGGGCACCTAAACCCAAAGGGCGACGAGCATATGTATGTAAGGGCCCCTAATGAGTACACAAAGGCCTCCGCCAATAGCATCTGAGAAATCCCCCCGCAGGGCAACAAATCGTGTATTTTTACCACGTACTTCCACCCATGGCTGCTCAACCTCATTTTGAACATCCACATGTACATCCATGTGCTGGGCATCATGTAAAGGAGCGTCAAACTGCCTAAATCAACGATATCCTTGGTAGCAACAACTTGTTCTTTCTTAGGACATTTGGAGACAAAGTGGCCCATCTCACCACATTTGAAATAGTGGCCATCAACAAATGTATCCCACCTCAATTCATACATTAAAGGTTGCAGCCCAGCCATATTGACATGCAAATGTGTCAGCCTAGGTCTCCCAGTATCCCACAACATGCATAGACGATTTCGGTTTCTAGATGTCATTCGAGGCACCACCAAGACATCATCGATACCTCGCATGAGACTTGGTAAAAGACGCCAAAACATTGGTGGGAATGTTTCACTTCAACCCAAACTGGGCAAGCCTGGTGCAACATATCTTGGTACTCTGCCATAGGCTTCCACGGAACCACATGAACCAATTGCCCATCCAAAAAGAGTGGCACCTGCTCCAAGACTGCCCTACAGGCTTCCGAAGTGCAAAAAAGTATTTCATAAAAGCCTCTCGGACCATCATAAAAGCCTCTCGGACCATCATAAATCTCCTCAAGTGCCTCAGGCAACACTAAGCGCCCCAACCATGCTCTAAGACAAGGCAACAACAGAATACGCCCAGTAAAGAAGAAGATAGCAGCACGATCATGAAAATTTGCTAGCTATTGTAGCAACAAAGGAGTCGCCATACATACATCAGCCACACCACCATTATCTATTTTGCAACCATTTGCACGCTATTTGCCTTCACATATTCTTGCAGAAGCTCACCAATGATCCGCAACAAACATGCAAACTCTGGAGAAGGTACATGAGAACTTTCCTCTACACTCTCTCCAACATTCACTGGAGTGTAGCTTGCATCAACATCAAGCCTTTGACCTTTTTGTTGCTCCAAGGCATCTGAAGCATAACCCATATCCTTCTCGATCATCTCCTCAATAAGATCCATGTTAAGGCTATTGGCAGCCATGCCACCAACAGCAGCAACCGGGTCATCCAAATCCATGTACAAAAGCAAAGAAAACCCGTTCTCTCAGACCCTAATTCAGCACCTAAAAACCCTAATTTAGCACTTGCAAACCCTAATTTAGGAGTCTGCAACAAAGACTTCAGAAAGCATGCAAGGTCTGCGAGACAAGGGGCCTTAAGGTGTTGCTCTCTCTCCACGTTCAATCTCTCTCTCTCTCTCTCCCCTTTTGGATCTAGCTCTGTAGCTTGGGAGCGACCAAGCTGTTTATTAAACTGCACTCTCTCTCTCTCTCTCTCTCTCTCTCTCTCTCTCTCTCTCTCTCTCTCTCTCTCTCTCTCTCTCTCTCTCTCTCTCACACACACACACACACACACACACACACATAGTAGGGTATGAACATAGAAGAGAATCGAAAGGTGAGTGATGCTGGAGATTACAGATGCAGTCGCGCAGCAATATTATGACAGGTATGATGTGTGTATTGTGTGTGTTCTATAGCAATAAAAAAGCCAAACTCATTTATGGTCTCCAGATGAAAATCCAAGAGAAGCTAAAAAGAAATCTCAGCTTGTACCAGAAAATGAATGAAACAGAGATTCTAGCCTTTAGTCATTAAGTGACCCAATATTGGGTTAAAGAACATGTTCAACACTACCGACAAGTTCCCAAAATTCTATGAGAAATAGGTTAGAAAATTCAAGGGTCCAATAAAAACCCTTAGTTTAGAAAAATTAGGTAGCAAAATTATATAAGTTAAGAGAGATATAGGTGTGTGTGTACCCACCCTTGACCCGGGCATAGGCTCCACACAAGTGGAGCGATAGGCTACCACTTGCATGGATAGGCTACCACTTGCATGGATAGCCTATTGCCCACCAAAAGATATTGATGTGTGAAGACTGAGTAGACTGGGAAGCCTTAGTTAGTCTCTTTGGCAATGTTTGCCATACATATATATTCCAGTTGGAATCCACATGCTATGTTGCCAGTTAAATGCAGTGATGACCTGCATGTAAACCATTAAACAGAGAAGAAAAAAAGTATTTTTGAAGGTAGACTACCTATAACCAGCCCACCAAAGGCACTATGGCTATGAGTCAAGCTCCAACCTCAATCTAAACAAGCAATTCTATCTTTAAGACTATCAGCCAGAGGCACAGTGATGGCAAGAATTAATTGTAGACTTTCCTTATCCTTATCTAGCTGAGCCAAAAGCTTAACCCAATCATTAAAGGATAGGAGTTGTAGAAGAGAGCCATGTTGGCACGGCTCTTGTCGCACCGAGGACACGATAATACCTTGTGCTTCTTCGGTCTTGATGCATGCCAAAACATGCTGGCAGGCCTTTGATGGGGTGAATGGTTAGGAGGAATCTCTGCCCCTCTCAAAAGGGGTAAAATCTATGAGATATAAAACAGAGTATTAGTTAAAAGAAAGGTACTATTGAAGCTAGACTTCCTAAAACAAGCCAACCTAAGGGCACCACGGCTATGAGCCAAGCTCCAGCCTCAATCGGACAATTCAATCTTTAAGACTATAGGCGAAAAGCACAATGATAGCAAGAATTGTATATGACTGAAATATAAAGAGTTTGAGTATGAGTATTTAGACTATGTCCAAAGAGAGTAGCCCCTATAGCTAGAGTGTGTGTTTTGATTTTAAACATAATACAATACCCTACAGCTAAATACCAAATTCAAAAGACACTTTATACTCAAGATATGAGTGAAAACATGATATATTTCATCAGCTGTGTAATATATCATGTTTTGAAGCACGGAGTGTCTCAAGTAAAACTTCAAGATGAGATTCAGATCTAGTGAGAGAAAAAAACACAACAAGCTGAGGCAGATTCTCGGCAGAGAAACCCTTTTTCACACATGCAATCCAGAGAAGTTGAGTCCTGTTACCTACATCCATATAAATAGACAAACAAAAGTGTTAGTCTGGATGTGTCTTGCAGGTGTCAGGAGACTCAACCACTTGTCATCAATGTCACTCACAACACTACACATGTCATAGGTCTCTATATAGTAAAGAAATTCACAACACAAGTTATATCAAGAAAGCAAGCTGTACCCAATCACAATGCAACCATTGATTAGACCAAGAGCATTGAGAGAATACCATTATCAGAATTAAGATTTCTCTTTTATCAGTTTAAGCCAAACCCATCTTACTCACTATATCAGAGCTATCTATAGATTCAGAATCTTTGTAGAAAAAATTTGAATCCTGATTCCAACCCTGTTTGGTCAAATAATCTTAATATGTACCTGTAGAATATACAGATGATTGTTTCCTTATTACAAAGGAAATAAGAACTTTTCCATTCTATTACAAGATGATCCTGCAAGGCAGAGAATGTCCATGTTATAGCATCAAACCGGCCCACCCACAGGCATAGCAAGGGAATGTGTGAAACGGCCCCAGTAGCATCACAACATACAACAGAGTATGTGAATCATAGAGCATGAACTAGAATATGTGAAAGCAG